>NC_081419.1:68770300-68991722 GCF_949786415.1 Peromyscus eremicus
ATAATAGATATGTAGATAATAAATTGATGACAGACAATAGATAGGTGGATAGATAATAGATAGATGATAGATGATTGATTGATTGATAGATAGATAGATGATAGATAAATACATAGATATAGTCATACAGGTGACACACACAGACATAGGCAAACAGAAAGATGATAGATACATAGGTAGGTAGGCAGGCCAACAGACAGGAGAGGGGGTTAATAGGGAATTGACTCCTACGGTTATGGAGGCCCGAGAAGTCCCACAGTAAGCCATCTGTAAGTTGGAACACCAGGGAAGTAGGTAGGGGGTTCAGTGCAAACTCAAAAGCCTCAGAACAAGGGAAGCTGGTGGTGTGGTGTAGGGTCTGCATGTAAGAACAAAGAGTTTAGTATACCAGCTTGCAAGTGGGGTTGTTCACCTGCACAAAATGGCGACGACCCGAGAGGGACGTGTAGGCTCCTTTCAAGCACAGCTAAGGGGAGTTTCAGGGTGAACTACATAACTGGTTAGGCAAGCAGCAGTTACATTAGTGTATTTTTAATTGGCTGAGGTTTAGTCTTATCATTTTTGGACACATCTGCACAGGCTTGGCCATGACTCAGAAGGGGGCTGCTGGGTTTGTCCTTGAGATACCGCGATGCTGACTTAGACCCTCTGTGTTTGTTCTCCCTCGACCCTGAATGTGAGGGCCTTGTGGATAAATGGCCCTTTGCTGGAAAAGACACCTGTTTGTCCTTCTCAGAGAACTGGAACCTAACTCAGTTGTGAAAGTGAGTCTGTCTGAGAGACTGGGAAGGTACCTGGTGTAAAACCTGGAGTCCCAAAGTAGGGAAGGGAGAGTCTAAGGGAAGGGAAGAGAAAGGAGCGGGAGGAAGACAGGAGAGGAGGAGGAGGGGGGAGGAGGAGGAGGAGGAGGAGGAGGAGGAGGAGGAGGAGGAGGAGGGATTTCCTTCCTCAGGCCTTGTCGTTCCATCCAGGCCCTCACCTGATTGGATGACGTCACCCACACTGGGGAGGGCAGCTTTTCCCCAGGGAGTCCACCAACTTACACACAAGCCTCTCCTGGAAACACCTTGCCTTATTCTGTCTGTGCTGTTGTGGGAAAGCACCTGAGACAGAGTAACCTTTGAAGAAGAGGAATTTACTTCTCCTAATTCCAGATGCTGGGAAATCCAGCTAGCAACTGGTCAGGGAGTCTCTTTATTTCCAGGATGGCACCCTGGGTACTGAATCTTCCCCCGGGGAGGAGTGCTCCAAGCTGACATGGTGTGTAGAGTGAATTCACCCCTCTGCCCTCGGTGTAGCACAATTCACCCGTTTGTGAGGCTCTTCCCTGCCTCTCGAAGGGCCCTGACCCCTACACTGACACATGGGGATTCGTGAATTGAGCACACAAATTCCAAGGATGTCTTCAGACTCCACCACACAAGTTCCACCAAATAATGCTTTACCAACTAGTTGGATAGCTTTCAATCCAGTCAAGCTAACACTAAAATTAAGTACTGTACTAGCTCTACTGTTTAGTTAGATAGTTAGCTTCATCCAAAAAAACAAAAACAAAAACAAACAAACAAAAAACAAGTGGTCCTCAGAGAAAAGTGAGGAGGGAAATGTAATATAAGACAGAAAGGAAACGATAAACAAATGATAAAGCCGAGTGTAAGAAGGGAGCTAGTGACAGGCAATAGTTTTCAATACTTCAGACAGTTTTGACATGTTGCAACCAAGAAATCCAGTTGTTTGGAGACTAATGCACTGAGCACTTGAGAAGTAAAAATATGTTTGTGAAAATAAAATTAAGCTGAAAGTCTGAAATAGTAAATCCTTCAGAAAGTAGGAAAAGAAAAGAAGCATGAAGAGCTGGTCCAGGAGGTATGTCTGATCAGTGGGAATTCCAGGGACAGTACCGGGGGAAGTGAAGAGAACTAATGTGTTCCCCAGGGGCAACACAACACGGTGGTGTTTAAACCAAAAGGTTCCCAGAGTGCCCAACTCAACAAATTGAAGACCCTACACAGCAGGCGGACATCTGGGCCTCAGTGATGAAGATCAGATTCTGGAAACTTTCAGAGAAAAAACAAACAAAAAATGTCACCACCAAATTAACAGTTCCAGCTGGCATCTGAAATACTGAGCACTGGGGGGTTGAGGAGGAGTAGAAAAAAGTCTGTAAAACGATGAGGGGAAAATCACCTTCAGACTCCATTCTGTGGCCAAGTAGTTAACAGAGTTTACTAGAATCTTAAGGTGAGGGAGGGGCAAGACACATTTTCAGCTTTACCAGGAATCGGGCCAATCACACACCTTTTCTGAGGAAGTTACGTAAGGATGAGCTCCAATAATAAAAATAAACAAAAAATAAAGGAAGAGTGTGGCATACAGTCTAGGAGAGTGACTGGGGAGGCCCATGGGCTGGGAAGCAGTCAGCCCAGCTGTGAAGGAAATCGGAGATGCCAAGTGCGTGTGTCCCTGGGTCAGCGGCTTGCAGCAGGTAACGATTTTGCTCTCAGAGACATCTGATAGCATGTCAGTTTGGGGAGTCATAACAAAGAAAAGGAGTTGCTACTGACATCTAGCTGGTAAAGAGTAGAGTCTGCTAACTATCCCACAGAACACAGGAAATCCTCCCTATACTGATAGGATTGTCCAGCGCATCATAACACGTGCAAGCAAGGGTACAAGCCCGTGAGAATCCACTCTGTCTTTGTAAATTGTGTGTGTGTGTGTGTGTGTGTGTGTGTGTGTGTGTGTGTGTGTGTAAAAACCAGAGGTTGTGGCAGGCATCTTTCTCTATTGCACTCCACCTTGTATTTGGGGACAGGATCTCTTAATCTGGAGCTCATTGATTGGCCAGTGAGCTTCAGGGATTCCCCTGCCTCTGCCCTGCAGTGATGGAGTTACAGACGCACACCTCTGTGCCTGACTGCTACATAAGTCCCAGGGATCCGGACTCAGGTCCTCACGCTTGTGAAGCAGTCACATTATCCACCGGGCCATCTCCATAGCCTCCACTGTCTCCTATGTTTACTGATCTATCCCCAAACTACAGGAAACCCTTGCTGCATGTGTGACTCACATGACCAGCAATCTAGATTGACAAAGGGACAAATAAATGTCTGAGAAGCCGGGTCAGCATGAATTCTGTCACCAAATCTTAGAGGAGGTGGAGGGGGGGCGGTCCCAAGACTGGGTGATGCAGGGTGAGTTCTGAGGACCAGATCATAGATAGCAGGTTCACATTGCCCATAGCAGGCAAACGATTCTGAGGAAACCTCCAGAAAGCACTCAGGCAGCAGCTACCAGGGTGGAGACTTCCCTCAGTGTCTGCTGGAGCAAGATTCCCCAGAGGTCATTGGATTCCACATAACAGGGACCTCTCAGTAGACATTTCATGAGCACGACCTGGAGTCCAGCGGAGGGTGCAGCTGGGACCAGGGATGTTGACAAAACTCTGAGGACAACTCCCTGGGGAGAGGCTGTCTGTATACTCCAGCAAACATCCTTGTGTCCCCCGTCCATAAAATGTGAGCATAAACCACCACCAGGGGCTTCACACATGCTTCAGTGTGGCTTTGATGCTTCCTAGAGATGCCTGGGAAGTGATGCTCAGGGACAAGGTGAGCCCGGGTGACTCTGCTCTCACTCTCCTCTACCAAAACAGTTTGTCCTTTGTCCCCTACTCCACATGTCCCCATAATTGAAATCCCTCCTGTATCCTAAGAGGACCCGGTTCACATGCAGCAATAATGTTCTGAATGACAGCAATCATTCCAAGTCCAGCGCCCATCTCGTGCCAGGTATTAAGCATAACCTCCCTGCCCATTACATGGCCCCCCTTCTCACCATTTAATACATTGAGCTGAGCTTTCAAGACAGTGTTTTGTCCAAGGCTTTCCAGCTGGCTTCCCTGTGGAACTCAGCTTCACTTGGGCTGACTGGGGACCAGTTTTCCAGTCTGCTTGACCACTGACCAGGCTGTGAGACAAGCCAGAGAGGCCAGGGGCTCTGGCCAAGACTCCTCCTGGTCAGTCAAGCTCCAGAGAGGCCTGGCAGTGTTGGGGGATTCACAGACACCACTACTTCCCAAGCAGGAGAGACAACCCGCAAAGGGCTATGCATAGCATCAGGCAGAGCTCGGGGACTTGAATGGAAGCCTGGCAGGGCTGTGGGGCAGGGACAGGCACTCTCGGGACCAGTTGGTGTCATTATAGAGAGCTGTAGTGTGCCTGGATCTATTCTGGGGACCAGAATACACCAATGAACAACACAGACCCCTGTTTTTCCCTGCTTTCCAAAGGCCTTATTTCCCGGGGATATCAGCAGGATAGACAAGACAGAGAAGCAGCATGCTGTGGAAGGTTAAATACCGCAAGTGCTAAGGTTTGGAAAAGTAAAGCAGGGAAGAGGAACAGGAGGTAATGGAGCAAGGGGCAGACAGTTGGTGATCTTAGATGTGCCAGGCTGCATAGAGGAAGCACAGCTTGCAGCAGACCCTGAGAGGGCACAATTCTGAATATGGCCTCTAGGGGGAAGCATCTCTTCATTCAAGGAACAACTTCCATCTACAATTGTTCCTAAAACAGAGGCGTATTAGAAACAGTAACCGAAGAGCCACTGGGGTGAATGAATACTGTTCTGTGATCTGGTAAACAGGGGTGCCTACACTACAGGAACCCACTACGGCATGCTTAGGACTATGTACTGCGTGCATCATACGTCAAAAATAGGTCACAATGACACCCGCGCCCTAAACTTTTATTTTAATCTAAATCATAGTTGCATTGTTTTGCCCCCACCCCCATTGGCAAGAGATGTCATTCCCCTCAGATTTTATGTAATAGATTAGTAGAGACAGAAAGCTCAGAGTGTGCCTGACAGGTAGGAAGCACTTACCTCCGGCGCACACCCACGGAGCCTCCTTTGTGGTTCCTGGACTATCTGCTGTTCTTCACAGTAAAGGGAGAATGTGGAGATTTGCCTGGAGTCCAGTGGCAGCATCCTAGAATGCTGGAATGTTTCCCCAGCCTGTTAAAGGTTTGTTATTATTTTATTATGTATGTATGGTGTGCGGACATGAGTGTGGGTGCCCAAAGACGCCAAAGGTATCGGATGCCTCCAGACCTGGAGTTACAGGCAATTGTGAACCACCTGACATGGGTGCTAGGAACTGAACTTGGATCCTCTGGAAGGGCAGTAAGCTCTCGCAGCTGTTGGGCCATGTCTCCTACCCCTTTCTATGGATTACTCACCCTATTCCATTGGCAACTCTAAAGGCACCAGTTACCAAGTGGATCTGGGCAAAGCAACCATCTTAGTTTCCATAAAGCAAATGCTCTCTAGACTTCTAGTTCACTGGCTGACTTCTTAATTAATTAAGACATGTGGTTTGATAATGGGATCTAGATATAAAAACAGCTATCCCTAGGCAGCTGGAAGATTGCACTGAGGGGATGGGGGAAGGCAGTTAGAGCACGGGCTGTGGGCTATGAGGGCAGCATCAGCTCAGAATGAGGATGCCAGGCACCAGTTGCTCCAGAAGCTGTGGTGAACTGGGACGAATCTAGAAAGCTGGTCCAGTGGAGGTCAGCTCAGGGAAGTGATACTGTCCACTTCCTAAATATTGAGATCTGAAAGGCTGATTCTTGTGCATTTGTTTGTAAGGCTGTCCCGGTCAGCATAAAAAATAATCAAAGGCACTACCCACGCACCGTGAAGGTCCTGTGCTGGGTAATTTACAAAAGAGAGTATTAGGGTGCTGGAGATGTGGCTCAGAGGTTACAAGCACTGGCTGCTCCTGTAGAGGGCCTAGGTTTGATGCCCAGCACTCACACAGTGGCACTTGGCTGCCTGTAACTCCTGTTCCAGGGAATCTGATGCCCTCTCCCGACCTCCATAGGGACCAGGCACAAACGTGGTGAACAGACACGCAAAGCAAAACATTCATAAAATAAAAACAAAATAAAAATATAAAATTAAAAAGAGAAAGAGTATTACCTGCTTCACCATGAACACAAGAAAAATATGCTCTTTGTATTAGTTAGCTCTTGATGTGTAACAAATAATCCAAAACTCACTGACTGAAAATGACACATTACTTAAGGGAGCTTACAGTTCTGTGAGTGGCATTCAGCTGGGCTCAGTGGGGAGGTTCTTCTAGCTTCTGCTTGGCTCAGTCATGTGTCTGAAGTGAGTAACCAGTCATCAGGGCAGCTTTCCTTCAGGAATGGGCCTGCTGTAGGTTGGGGTCATAGGAATGAGCAGCACAGCTCAGCTTTCACTGTCCTTCACGATCCACTGGGCTTCTTCACATGGTGCCTGGGCGGGATCCAGTGATGGACTGTGGAAGCCCTCAGTGTGTTGTGAAACTACATTTAAGTTAATAAGAATTATTAAAGATGAAAAAGAAATTAACAAAAAAAATCTAGAGTCTGTTCCAGAACTAAATTCTGAGCAATCTAATTCTTCTGAACCCCTTCCTCTCATCTAGTCTTCCCTGACCTTCCCTCTTCCCTCTTCATCTTCAACACAATGAAATTCTGAACCAAAGGGAAAGATGCTGTGATGTCAGCTCCAGGATAAACTTTGCACCTGTGCAGTATCCTCTCCTCTGCGGTGCAGCCATGGAATAGAGAAAGTTACTTCTCCGAGTCTGCATGGCCAGCTTCCTGTGGATCTTCCTGTTCAGCCTTTCTTTCATCCCAGAGTGGTGTGACTCTCTGCTTCATCTTCCCAAGACAGACTCTGATTTATTGGCGTCATGTGTGTTCATGATCACTGTTGGCATGATCATTTTTACAGGTCTCTTTTGTATCTAAGACACTGTGAGACAAAACTCATTCTGCCTCTAAAATTAACTGATAACTGAGCAACAAAATCTGTGGACACTAAAATTTACATTTATAATTTATTGTGCACTACAGTTCCTATTCTTTGCAAGTCTAATTTAATATGTGTGTGTTTGTGCATATGTGTACCTGCGTTCATGCATCTGGTACATCTGTGTGTACAGGCGTGCAGGTGAATATAAGCATTTTGAGGATAATTTTTACTTCTAACCCTTTTTGGAAAGCAGTGCCATCAAGGTCCTTATTTTACTCAAGCCTAGGTAAGATACAGCTCCGAAAGTTTAGGACCGCTTTGTCTTAAAGGTCATTATAAAAGTAAGCTGTTACTCTCTGCTTTGCCTGCTTAGGATCTACAGATTAAAAAAAAAAAGAGTCACATGTACAAATGATACCAATGTCTCACATCACTTCCTAAATATAATTTAGGTGCACCCTTGCACAGGGCGTTTGAGACAACGACTCATCTCTGAGCCTCCAGCTTTGAAGAGGAATGAACAGTTTTCAATAGATGCCCACTGAATGATTAAACTGATGATGCAAATGTAAAGAAATGAAGAACAGGGTGAGACGGAAACGTCAGCCTCTGGCCAAGCCTTTTGGGTGCCTTCTGCCCCACACAAGAAGTCAGTGCTTTTACAAAGGTGGTTCCTATACCATTAGACCCAGACTTCCATCCTGAAAAGAGTCAGCTGTGCTGAGACAACCCAGAAATGCGACATGGTTTATGACTGTTTGACAGTGAGTGCCCGATGTCCATGTTTCCTGTGCTTAGACAGAGCTTTCTTGGGTTTCATTGAACTATAGTTATTTTTGGTTTGGTTTGGTTTTTGGTTTTTTGAGACAGGGTTTCTCTGTGTAACAGGCTGTCCTGAAACTCACTCTGTAGACCAGGCTGGCCTCGAACTCACAGAGATCCACCTGCTTCTGCCTCCTGAGTGTTGGGATTAAAGGCATGTGCCACCACCACCTAGTGAACTATAGTTATTTTTAGGAATGAAACGTTTCCTAAAATTTATAAGGAAAAAAATTGAAGGAAGCAGCCTTCAATCAAGGAAAGGAAATGTAAGTCAGGCGTTGGTGGTGCACGAGTTTGAGGCCAGCCTGGGCTACAGAGTGAGTTCCAGGAAAGGTGCAAAGTTACACAGAGAAACCCTGTCTCAAAAAAAAAAAAAGAAAGAAAGAAAGAAAATGAAATATAAAAGTTAGAAATGTATTTTGCTAAGAAGAAATCAAAAGTGATGTTATATTGTCATCTGGATTCTTCTCTAATGTGAATTTCTATCTACTTTTCCAAACTGAAATCTGATGTGATATCACAATAATAGGACAAATGAAAATGTCAGTCACAAATAGGAGTTACAATAATTTAGTCATTGAAGAATAATCATTCCCAAAATTAAAACTAAGCCCTTCTCATAAAGTTATCTCTACTATGAAACTTCAAATTTTAGAAAAACTAAAATGAAAAGATAATGAATTATTTTGAATAGTCTAAACATTAAGTAACTGTTTTATAAAGTACAAGGAGCTGTAGACACAGAGGGAAACACATGATCAATCTGTATTAAAATATGGCTTGTAGTTGGTTAAAATGCCCGTCTCCCTCATCTTCTGCCTTTATAGCCTCAGGCCACACTGTGTTCTTGATTGTGTTCTCTGTGGGTGTAATACTCCTATGACGAGTATGGTCACATGTAAATGTTATGTCAATTAAAGAGGAGGGGAGGGGATGAAGGGGATGGGAGGATGGATGGGAAGGGAGGGGAGGGAGAGGAAGGGAAGGGAGGAAGGAAGGAAGGAAGGGAGGGAGGGAGGGAGGGAGGGAGGAAGGAAGGAAGGAAGGGAAGGAACAAAGGAAGGGAAGGAAGAAAGAAAGGGAAGGAAGGAAGGAAGGAAGAAAGGAAGGAAGGAAGGAAGGAAGGAAGGAAGGAAGGAAGGAAGGAAGGAAGGAAGGACAGATCTGAGTCATAATAGCTGTTAAAATTTGATGTGGTCTAGGAATTTCTTCCTTAGTGACTTTACTGACTCTCTCTCTCTCTCTCTCTCTCTCTCTCTCTCTCTCTCTCTCTCTCTCTCTGTCTTCCTGTCACTCTAGCTTCATTTTTACATTTTTATCAGATTCTAAGAATAAGCCTCTCTAGTGCCACAAGACAAAAGACAAAAAAAAAAAAAAAAAAAAAAAGCATTTGGCTTCTACGCACAAATGAGACACTTGGTCAGCTGGGGGAGCTGTGAACTGAAGTTCCCAGAAAACAAAGACAAAATCCAAACCAAACCAAAGGAAACTAATGTACCATCATTACAGCATCTGTGAGGCCAATTGACTGACTGGCACTTCCGTGGCTGTGGAGACCTGGAATGTCGAAGGCCCAGAGACAATTATCTTTAGCTATCTTTGCTTTTTTTGTTAGATTTTTTTTTTTTTTGAGACAGGGTTTCTCTGTGTAGTTTTGGTGCCTGTTCTGGATCTTGCTCTGTAGACCAAGCTGGCCTCGAACTCACAGAGATCCACCTGGCTCTGCCTCCAGAGTGCTGGGATTAAAGGCGTGCACCACCACTGCCCAGCTTATCTTTGTCTTTCTTAAAAGTCATATTTGTTGCCCAATTCTGTGTCTGACCTGACATCCTGGTGACTATCTGGCAAAAATCCTTCGTGATATAGTAACAAACGGCTAGCTTCTGACCACCCGAAAGCTAAGCACACCTTCAGATAGCATCTGAGACCCATACCAAGAGTTCCCTGCCACGATCAAAAGCAGCTTGAGGGAGATTCTATATGGGCATTTGGTTTCAGAGGGTAGGAGTCCATATGGTAGGGAAGGCATAGATAGTGTGGCACAGCCTGTCTGCAAGAGCAGGAAGCTGGATAGTCACATTTCATAAGCACACAGGAAGCAGAGGGATCAGAACAGGAAGTGGGGCAAGGCCTGCCGCAATGATATGCTTTCTCCAATAAGGCACCATCAACTGGGGCTAAGCGTCCAAATATGTGGGTCTGTGGAGGACATTTCTCACGAGACCACCACACCTGCTTTACTAAAAGCCACAAAGCTGCTGCTCTCACCAAGGTTCCCAGAGTGTCTCGACTTTTGACTTTATTTTCTTCTATCTGTCTATCTATCTATCTATCTATCTATCTATCTATCTATCTATCTATCTATCTATCCATCTATAGATTTACTTATTTATTTATTACATATACAGTGTTCTGCCTGCATGTATCCCTGCATTCCAGAAGAGGGAGCCAGATCTCATTACATGCTCAGATGGTTGTGAGCCACCATGTGGGTGCTGGAAATTGAACTCAGGACCTCTGGAAGAGCAACCAGAACTCTTAACCTCTGAGCTGTCTCTCCAGTCCCGACTTTATTTTCTTCTGTTAGCATAAAAAGAAATCATGGGCCAGGTGGTGGTGGAACAAGCCTTTAATCCCAGCACTCGGGAAGCAGAGGCAGGTGGATCTTTTTGAGTTCGAGGCTAGCCTGGTCTACACAGTGAGTTCCAGGACAGGCTCCAAAGATACACAGAGAAATCCTGTCTCAAAAATAAAAATAAAGAAAAAAGAAAGAAAAAAAAAGAAACCATGAAGCAGTTATTGCATTTTGAGGGCAACCTGAGTCCATGTTCCTGGGCCATGGTCACTCATATGGACTCCCTACACTGTTGTGTGTTTTATTACAGGGATGCTGTGGTCAACAGCCTGTGTTGGGCCCATAAGATGGCAATGGGGCTGACCTGGTATTGCTGTGATGCGTCCCTCACTTGGGGAATGCTTGTGAGAACAGCCATACTACACCATCAGTGTATTTATGTAGAAAAGCACAGTGCATTCAGTTGTGTATGGAGCACAAGTGGTCATGTCAACAAACCACTGTTACTGTTTATGTATTTACTGCATTTACTCTTATCGGTATTTTTCTAATGCACTCCTTATACTAGTTAAAAAAATTATTACTGTGAAAGAGTATTTGTATTCTGCTGGATGCAGACCATGGTGATGGTGTTCCTTAATTGCACACAGGAACCATAGGATTCAGCTGACCTGTATGCTCTGGTTTGTGTAAGTGCATCCTATGATGGGACTGTGACCTGAAGAATTCTCAGAAGCTACCCCATGGTGAGCAGCCATGTGACTGCATTTGAAATTTTTTTCCTCCAGGATGAAAGTATTCAGGATCTTAGAGACTAGAAGTGATTCCTCCCACTATTGAAACATCCAAGCAGCCATCAACATAACAATGATGGCATTTCATCCTGAGGCTGGGGCATAGCCCTAAGAGAGCCTCCTTCTGATTGAGATGCTCCCCCAGAATCTTGCCCTTGTCCGACCTTGGCAGCCTGGCAACCCGAGCATTCCCAATTATCCACTGGCCTCTTCTTCAGACTGTCTCATCCATTCTTCTAGGCTGACTCTGTCAACCACTTTTATCAGACCACATGATTTCATTTGTCAAAGAAACCCAGCCAGGCCTTTTCATTAAAGGCCACTTCCTAGATATCAGTCACAGGAAGCATAAGTTACCCCTTTGATGGGATGTATGAAGCTGTCTGGTTGGATAGCAAAGGCATCCCTGCGTCCTGACAACCCCTGGGGTTCAGCGGTCTTGGGCTCCACTCCTGACTCTGTAGTAGGTTCATTGCATATAAAAGAGATGAGAGGTGAGCTCTTCTTCCTAGGCTGGGGGCCACTGCATCCCAGTAACCATAGCAACAGTGGACCACATGGCAGGTGTCTGATGTCCATCGGACATTTTCTGGTGTTAAGTGCTCTTCATCTTTCCATCCATGCCTCCCTTAGATTCTATTCTGACTGGTGACATTAAGAGTTTCCCAGGGGAGCAGTTCAGGCCTGGGAGACCTGCAACTGACTGCATTAATTAAGCCTCTTATCTCCCCAGAATGTTTTGCATTTCCAGGCTCAGGAGCCAAAAGAACCTCCAAGGGCAGCTAGATAGAATGCAGGAGATGGGGGGTTGCAGTTCACAGTTGTGAACAAATAGGGCTTAGTAGAAAAATATTCCTGGTATACAGCAGGCGCATAACTAATAACCATGGAAAAATCAATGCAATAAAATAGACTTTATATTGAAAATGGAACTCCCCCCAAGCTGCTAGAAGTGCCTAGAGAGATGATCATGTGAGTTACTAATTATTGAGTGCCTGCTGTGTGCAGTCACGGGTGCTGTGGAGACTCTAAGGATGTTAGTTTGTTGAATGAATCTCCAATCCACCGGGATGACTGAAGAGAACAACAGATGGATTAACAGGGCCAACCATGTAGCAGAGTGTTTGGATCTAAGTTGCCCCTGGGGTCTCTCCATGGAGAGCCTTTGAAGGTTATGTGTATTGTGACAGAATCAGCTGTAGGCTTCAGAAGCACCCATTCTGGTAGATGCTGAAAGGCATAGAGAAGGATGCTCCTAATTACTTTGAGCAAAGAAATGATTTTCTTCTGTGCCCATGCCTTACTGGACGTGTTGGATGAACTGACAGTTGGGTCTTCCTTCCCCTTCCAACCTGGCTGCCATGCTGGGAGCTCTGGCTACAGGCAGAGGCCATGTGGAGGAGAACCAAGGGTGCCATCTGAGGCTTCGGATTGTCTCCTGCGGTGACCCAGTACCAGCTACTGCCTGAGTGGGCACACCATTGCACAGTCCAGCCCAGCTGGACTTCTAGGTAATTGCTGTCCCCGAAGACTGCTGAAACCACCCATCTTAGCCCAGCTAACCTGCAGAATCACACCATGTAGAAAAACAACTAGTCTAAGCCACGGAGTCATGGGTGGTACTCTGAGCAGTGGGTAAGTGATAAATCATGAGGAGGCAAAGGGGGACCCAGGCAATGATCACACCTGAAGCCAGACAGACAAGAGCTGCTGGGCATCTCCAGCTCTGGGGTCATCAGCTGCTGTGGATTAAATTGCACCAAGCCCCTTTTCGTAAGTACCCAGCACACTTAGAGCTCATAAACCACATCTAGCTCTCAATGAGTCAAACCTTCTACATAATGGAAAACATCAAAAGCTCAGCTTTCCAGAGCTAGGACAGTCACCTTCCTGCACGAATTCTTGTTTTCCCTCACTCTTAAGCACACTTATTCTCCACATTGTGAGACCTCTCTCCCAGCAGCAATCTCTGTTACTGTCAGCCCTCCAAAGATAGGGCTTGGAACCAGCAATCATTGAGTGTGCATTCAGGATGGTGACAATGTTTCTAGTGGCCTGTGTCCCCTCTGAGCCTCAGCATCTTTAGCCATGTAGAAGGTAAGGTCCCTGCCAATCAGATCAAGTAGTAAATGTGAGCCATAATGCAGCCAAAAGATAACTACCGGGACACAGGACCTTCAAGCCAGACACCACACTGTTCTCTGCCACACCCCAGTCTGCCTCACCTCCCTGCTTACTCCCCCCACATTCCCTCTCCCAGCCTCTGTCTGTTCCGTCCTTGGTGGGAAGCCACTGTGAGCCCAGGAAATGAGACACTTCTACTCCTGTGTGTGAGTGCTTGCAAAGCTTGGAGCTTCTACCTTACCAGCCCTGGGTAGGGTGAGGGGTGGTGTGATGAGCAAAGGGTTAGCAGTCTGATGAGGTGACCAGCTACCCAGAGGGACTTCCCGGTCTGAGTTGAAGCCTTGGTTCGTTGGGTTGATTAACACTGTGTGACTTCAGTTAAGCTCCAGTCCTTCCTAGGTCCAACTGCCTCTCTCTCTCTCTCTCTCTCTCTCTCTCTCTCTCTCTCTCTCTCTCTCTCTCTCTCTCTCTCTCTCTCTCTGTGTCTGTGTGTACATACATGTGCACAGAGCATCTAGATAACACTGAGATTACCCTCCTCCCAGGAAGTGTGACTGTGTGTGTGTGTGTGTGTGTGTGTATGTGCATGTATGTACGTATGCTTGTCTTGTGTATATGTGCATGTGTGTTTGTGTGTGTATACACTGAGCACAAGGAATGGCTTTAAGCCACTCTGAGGTTATCACATGCCAACGTGTATGTGTCCATGCATGTGTATGCATATGTGTATACATACAGGGTATCTATCTGTGTATGTATGTGTGTATCTGTGTGCTCTAGGAATTGCACCACACAACCCGGAGGTTATCACCTACAGTGTGTATGTGTCTGTGGGGCGGAGGGGGGTTCGGGGGATTGACCCCAAACAACCCTGATGCTAATGTGTGTATGCATGTGTATGTGTATATATGTATGTATGAATGTGTGTGTGTGTGTGTGTGTGTGTGTGTGTGTGTGTGTGTGTGTGTGTGTGTAGACACAGAGCACTAGGCATAGCCCCCGCACAACCCTGAGGCAACACCTGCCAAGACCTTCCTGGCGATAGGGGGTGGGTCACATGGTGGCGGGGAGGGGGTTGCGGTTGACGCGCCTCCGGGTCAGCCTCCACCTCTGACGTCCTTACAGCCATCCTCTCTCCCTCTCTGCTGGCTGCGTCCCCGCCCTCGGAGTCTGGAGAGCTGCTGGAGCCCGGCGGGAGCGCGAGGTGCAGGAGGCCGGCGGGAGGCGGGCGGGCGAGCCGCGGGAAGCAGGCACCATGGTGCTGTCGGTGCCTGTGATCGCGCTGGGCGCCACGCTGGGCACTGCCACCAGCATCCTTGCGCTGTGCGGGGTCACCTGCCTGTGCCGGCACATGCACCCTAAGAAGGGGTTCCTTCCACGGGACGGCGAGCCCGACCCTGAGAAGGCGAGGCCCGGCGTGCTTCGGCCAACCCAACAGGTGAGTGCGGGCGGGCCAGGTGGGGTGGCCGGGCTACTTTATGCTTTGCCAGACCGGGAAGGGGACAGCAGACCTGCAAGCAGGGATCGCGGTGGCCCTCAGGGATGGGGGAGGGACTTGAAGGAGAATGGGGGATGAAGGCTTGAGAGGGTTGGGAAAGGAATGAGGGTGGGGAGACGGTGTGCAGGGAGGAGAGGTTGTGAGCCTTGGAGAGAGATGGGAGAGCTGCAGGGTTAGGGCACCCTTGGGGGGTGGATATTGAGGAGAAGCCCGCAGAATCAGGAGGCAGGGGTAGTGGGGTCTGCCAGAGGAAAGAGGGAGACCTTAGGGCAAACAGATAGCTGAGAAATAACCAGAGGGGAGGTGGTACCTCCTCCCTATGTGTCCCCCGGATGGACAACAGGAGATGCCCGAGTCTAAGCATGGCCAATGAGGAGGAGCCTGTAGGACCCCCACGCCTAGCAGCTGAGCCTCAGCATCCCCGTAGATCTCGGGAGACTGGAGGGCTTTTATCCCGTCATATGTGGTTCTCAGAGCCCCCTCGAGCTGGAAATGGGCTATGGGCTGTGTATCCCAGGCAGGAAGGGCAGCGGGGGCTGGGAGGTCTGGGGGAAGAGCCTTCTTCATGATCTGTGACCTCCAGAATGCTTCTCAGGTGGAGGACAGTGCTCCTTGGAGAGCCAGAGGAAGGCTCTGATGATCAGGGATGCATCAAGGACCTCCCAGGACCATAAAGATTCCCTGATTTTAGCCTTCTGAGAGCGTCTTGCTTTGAGCCAGTCTTCCCTTTTCTAGTAAATTAATTATTTAGAAGCCCCCCAGGTCCCAGAACGGAGCCTGCAGTCGTTGGTCACTGTAGTGAGACTGAAGGGAAATGGCTGCTGTCCTTGAGGCACTTAGAATCCCATACAAGTGACATTGTCACCGGTAAACAGGAGCTGGTGAGCTGTGGGATGTCAGCCTGGAATGATCAGGAATTGGGAACAGTGGGCTCCCCAGTAGTGAGGGTGTGGCTGGCTGCCTTTCCCTCCCATCTGGCGGTGCTGAGAGACACCTGAGGGACAGATGGCCATTCTGCTGCCTTTTAGTGGTGGCCCTCCTGCCCTGCCCCTAACTGGGGAGCAGATAGTGTAAACAGCCTCCTATTCCCTTCTGACTGTCCTACTGACCCCCCAGTAGCCCACACAATGCTGATCATCAGCCAAAGACCTGCCGGGTTATTTCTCAGCAACTTAAAACCCTTCAAACACCTCGTTAGAATAAGTCGCAGCAAACCAGCCATGGCTTAGTCACCACCATACTGCCTTACTGGTAAGACCTTTACATATTTTGCTTTTAACAAGGGTACAAGGGAATAGCCCACTCACAAACTAGGAAACACAAACTCAGGGAGCGCAAGTGACTTGCCCGAGGCCACCCAGTTTTGGAGCCCAGCTGTCCTTGAGCTGGTCTAATTTTAAGAGTCCTTGCTAGTAGCCCCTCTAGCCATTCCCTACCCCCTCTGTCTGGAAGGTGCCTGTCTCTGCAGCCAGGCTCACCCCAGTGCCTCCTTCTGCAGTTTTTGCCTCTCTGGCTTGGTGATTATTCTTCTTGTCCCCCACTCCTCTTCCACACAGATGGCTTCTTCTCAGCCTTTAGTTCTCTTCCGAGGGAGGATTTTACTTACTGGCCCATGAAACAAACATCCCTGTGACCGTGTCCCATAGCATTCCTTCTAAAGCTGTTTATAACATTTCCTATGCTGGCTGTCATTCATATTAGCCACCTGCAAAATATTTATTCCCAGTACCTGGAAACTGGCATTTGTGCAATAAGAAGCCACTGGCAAACAAAGGCACCCAGCCTTCTGTTCCAAGGGGCTGTGTCCTTGCAGCCCAGGACCAGTTCTCTGGAGGCTCAATGATGTCTGCCCATGAATATCTGTTGATATGTGATGCCCACCCACCTACTTTTCTCCTCCTGGTTCCTTGGTGCCAGGGAATTTGGCAAAAAAGTCTAAATGGATAGGTGTGAGAACTCAAGGTGTCTTGGTGGCCACTGTGTTCTGATTCAGCCACTGACCCAGATATAGTAACTGACAAAGACATCGTAGTTGATTTCAAGGAAGCCAAGGAGACAGTCAGCAAGCTCACTGAAAATGTTCCTCAAAGAGAGGACAAGGTGCTGGAGGAGGGAGGGGACTGTAAATTTTTGTCTCCATCAGAGGTCTTGTGGCTAGTTGTGTCCCCGCTGAGGTCTGGGGTGTTTGTAGGGTGCAGCATCCCTGCCTCATGCTTCCAGATCTCATTGGCTGTGTTGCTGGGAAATGCCTTTGGTGTCATAGGGCAGGCCTGGGAATCTGGTGTATGCCCCAAATGAATAGACGAAATTGAGGTTTGTATTGAAAAAGAGCTTGGAGGTCTTTCAAGGGATTAAACACTTGCCAAGAGTATGTAGATGGAATTTAAGGGGGTCAGGGTCTTGAATAGGGAGAAAAAGATCATTTTTTTATCATTAACTCAAACTGAAACTTGGCATTTTCTATAAGTGGGACTATGAACAAGAAAGCGCGGGAGTGTTCTGATCCCCGAGACTTTGTTCTCAAGGAAAATCATAGCTTGTCTGAAACATGCTGCCGGGGTTGCAGACGCTTCCCATGCTGATCACACTCCCCTCCATTCTAAGTTATGGTGTTTATTAAGGTCCCTGATCCATCCTGCGATTTACTACATTAATAAAAGACTGAACGTTCCTGGATATATGCTATTGACTACTCCTTTACAGCCTGTATACTTTGCTTCCTGCTTTTTAAGCATCCTGGAGACGTATCTGAGAGCTTCTCTAGACAGGGAAGGAAGGCATCAGGTCACAAATGATCGGGAGCTCCTGCTAAGGGCCAGGTGGCAGAGGGTGGAAGCTTTCCACAGCATCTCCTCTAGTGCCCTGCCGGCTTCAGGTCACAGGTCACAGTACTTTGTCCTAGAGTTAGACTCAGGTCCTTTTGTCCCACCTACTTGGACAATGTTCCTCTTCATTTGTGTCTAACCTTTGGGGGATGCAGAGAATTCAGTCTTTCTACACAGGTTATTCCATTCATGGTCTGGTGAGATCATTGGGATCATCTCAGTCCGCCCCAAGAAGTTTGGTTACAAGTGACCTGTGGCTTGAAGCATAGTCAGGGAGGTGGCTTTGGGCCGGGGTGGGGTGCCCTGATGACCATTCCCTCTCCTTCACAACGGTCTCTGAATTTATTTGTAAGCTTCCTTCATTCAGACCCCCTGGCCTCTTCCCTTGGAATTTCCTCTTCCTGGGGTTCAGGTTACAGTTGTCCTTTTTGGCATTCCTGGTGGGCAGAGAAGCTGCCCTCCTCATTGAGCATCCTGAAGTCATCCCTGCAGGACCCTAAGGGGTCATTTTAGGGTCCTGTTTCCCCTTGCATGGCACTTACCTGGTTGTGACCTTAAGTGAATCTTCTCAAAGACCTTTTAGGTTCCCAGGGGACCTGGCGCTATCCTCTCCAAGGCAGCATGTTGTGGTGGTATTGTATTCCCCAAAATATTGCGCATGCTAATAAACTTATCTGGGGTCAGAGACAAAACAACCACAATATTAAACATAGAGGTTAGGCAGTGGTAGCACACGCCTTTAATCCTAGCATTCCAGAGACAGAAATCCCTCTGGATCTCTGTGAGTTCAAGACCGCATTGGAAACAGCCAGGCATAGTGACTCACGCCTTTAATCCCAGAAAGCAGCCTTTAATCCCAGGGAGTGGTGGTAGAAAGCAGAAAGGTTTATAAGGCGTGAGGTCCAGAAACTAGAAGCATTTGGCTGGTTAAGCATTTGGCTGGTTAAGCATTCAGGCTTCTAGCAGCAGTTCAGCTGAGAGCCATTGGGATGAGGACACAGAAGCTTCCAGTCTGAGGAAACAGGACCAGATGAGGAACTGGCAAGGTGAGATAGCTGTGGCTTGTTCTGTCTCTCTGACCTTCCAGCATTTACCCCAATAACTGGCCTCGGGTTTGATCTTACTAAGTAGCCAGAGACTTCAGCGAACTTGCTTGGCTTCAGCAATAGCCACCTGCTCCCCTGTCCACAGCCCTGCTCCCCACTGCCACAAGCACCCAGCTCACTCAGTGCTTCCCCTGCACAGAACCGAAATGATGGCTTCGGATGGAAGCTTAGTTCCAAGTTTTGATGGGATGCATAAACGCCGAATTTATGTCAAATCATATATGCATAGTAGAGTCCTTTCCCCCAAGATCAGGAATGCATCCTTCACTCTTCCATGTCCCTGACAATGTCTGCTGAAAAGCAGGGCATGTGATCAACGTGATGTGTATATTGAATGAAAACACTGTATCCAACATAGAGTAGAGGGACGAACCACAAAGGAGTCATACAGGCCAGTACATACTTCCAGGAGACCTGGGAAGCCAGGCTTGAGGCACGCATGGTGCTGCCCCACAAGACAAGTGAGGAACAGGGTGAATCTGGCTGATTAAGGAGTGAGGAGCCTCTAGACTGTGATTCCTGCTCTGCCTCTTCGTGTAAGTGCCGGCTACATGGTTTCTTTCTTTTAAAATTCACCTAGCCTTATGGTTATGGTTTGTGCGCTTTCCTCTAAGTAACTGTGTATCAACATGGTTCCTATTAAGCCATCTCATTGTGACGTAATGTTTGTGAACATTATGAGGACTGGGCCAGTACTCTCATGATGGGGGCTTTTAGGCCTGGGATCCTCCTGTACATGGTCCATCACAAGCCTCCTCCTGGCGCTATCCATTTGCTGTTTCTCCACCTGCAACATAAAAGACTCACTCTAGGAAATGGGGTCTCAATGCCATCAGTGGGGCCCCAGGACGCTTTAATTGTTCTCCTTCCCATGACCTCAGAGTGTTACCCCCGGGCTGCGTGTTTCCATTACACCCACGAATGAAATTGGCCGGGCACAGCTGTTGTACCACATATTAATCACATCATTCATTAAAGGTTAATGAGTGCATCCCAGGCATAGCATGTGGTGAAAGGCAGACACGCTCCTCCTGAGGAGACAGAAGGTGCCGCCAGCAATTGCCACCGAGCACGGTACGGTGCTGCATGATGGGCAACATTTAGAAGCCATGAGAAATCCGAAAGAGAAGCAAGGCCCCCCACGGCCCAAAGTGCGCCCTTCTCCGTTTCTGAGTGGCCACTCTCTGCACATCTCCTTCGTTGACTCTTAATGACTGGAGGCCCTGTGAATCACTAACCCCACTCCTGGAACCGATTGGACTCTGGCTGCTTTAAGGGCTGACCTCCATGGAATCTCAGCCTGTCACTTATTGTTGTTGTTGTTGGGGGCAGGGGAGGCTTGAACCCCAGGCTTCCTACATGCTAAGTACATGTACTACTGAGCCACCACCCGAGCCCAGTTCCCAGCTTTTTAAAGGACCCAACTCCCAGATTTCTGTTAGTAACTCCCCTTCCATCTGTACAACAATGAAAGTTCCAGTTCCACAGAGTAATAAACATCAGAGCTGGCACTTCCATCTACACATGTTCTTTATGTGTTCCAGATGCTTACATTTTACAGGTGAGAAATGTGAATCCAGAGAGCTTACATAACATGTTCATAGGCAGAGCCAGGACCCAAACTTGTGAAGTCTGGCTCTAGCACTACATGTCTGATCACTTGGCTAGAGCTTAGTAAGAAAAAGCTAGTCAAAATTCTGTTCAGGCTACAGTTTCCCCAGACAGGTGAACAGGTGTCTGTGAACCTGTGTCTTTGAAGGTCAGCTTCCAAAAACCTCCCCTGTTGCTTGGGGTTATTCTTTGCTTTGTACACCCATCAGCTCCGGGCACTGGGTACAACCCTGGGCCCTCCTGAGAGATTTTAAACAGTAAACATGTTTGGGCTGGTTGCTTAGCAACAACAAAGACAGTATGAATTTTTCATCATGAGATTAGCATAAATTATTTCAGGGAGATAAGCACACAGCTTCAGGAAGTGCTATTCCTTTCAAAGTACATACAGAGAGAGTATCTGTATCTGGACCCATCAGTCACTTCCTAATGGCAGGTCCTGACCTATCACATTCCTGGTCCCTCCCCTAGTTTCTCTTTTTGGTATGGCATATAGATTAGTTAGTGTGATGATTAGTGATTATCAGCTTGATGGAATTTAGAATCACCTGGGAGATGGGCCTCTGGGCATGCCTATGGGGATGATTTTGATTATGTTAACCAAGGTGGAAAGGCCTGTCCACTGTGGGTGGCACCATTCCCTGGCTGAGATCCCGCACGAAACACGTGTAGAGAAGGAGTTGAATAGCAGTGTGCATTCACTGCCCTCTGCTTTCCTGCTATGAATGTGATGTGATCAGCTGCTCTGAGATCCTGCATCCTGACCTCCCTGCTATCCCATGAATGGTGAGCCGAAGGGCAGCCTTTCCCCCTTAAATTGTTTCTGCCAGGCATTTTATCACAGCAATAGGAAAAGTAGCTAAGAGTCAGTCAGGCTCATGACTTGTCTCCTAGCGGAGCCTGTACAGAAAGTACTGCTGCTCCCCGCGCAGGGCTTTGGAAGCTGAACAGGTCATCAGCAACTGGGAATGTAGGGAAGGACTCAGGGGGAGAAGAGCTGAAGAAGCCAGCAGGGCTTGAGGCAAAGGGAGAAGGGCAAGTGGAGACAACAGGCGAGGACCCAGGACAAGGGAAGACAGAGGCTGCACCTGAGTCAGGGCCCAGGAACTATCAGAACACAGACGTGAGCTCTTTCCCGGGCACCTGCTGTACAGCACAGCTGCACTGAGGCCGAGGTTCGCTCTTGGCTGCTATGAGTACAACTGCTCTGCACCATCCTCTACCAAAGGGCAGCAGCGGCTCACCTCCCTCTTGATCATCCTGCCTCTGTGCTCAGAACCCACAGAGCTTATTTCTTGCTAGCCTTGAGGAAACCTGATTTGAGGATGAGAAGAAGAGCTTCACAGAAGCAAGGATTTTTGTTTGTTTGTTTTTATATGTGTATTGTGGGTCTGTGTGAGTGCATGTGCGCCATGTGCATGCATGCAAGTGTCTGCAGACATCAGAAGAGGGCATCGGATCCCCTGGAACTGGGATACAAGCATTTATGAGTTACCATGTGAGTGCTGGAAACCAAACCCAAGTCCTCCTCTAGGAAAAGTGTTCTTAATCACTGAGCCATCTCTCCAGCCCCAGCAGAGTTGAGTTTTAACAACTAAGGAATTCTCTGTGTGGGCATCAGAACCAACACAGCCAAGCACACAAAATATCCCATAACCAAGTTATAGGAACTAACATGTAAGCAGAGGGGAAAGAAAAACAGAAGGAAGAGGCATGTCCCTCCCTCCCCCCCTCCCTCCCTCCCTCCCTCCCTTCTGCTATCTCTCTGTCTCTCCTTCTTCTTCTTCTGAGGGTTGAGGGGTTCAGACAGGGTCTCACTGTTCTAGCTATGTAGTCCAGGCTAGCCTGGAACTTGCTATGTAGACCAAGTTGTCCTGGAACTTAGAGATCCTCCTGCCTTTCCTCCCAAGTGCTGGGATTAAAGGTACATGCTGGTCCTCTATTCCTTTTCTTACCCCTTTAATTACATTTATTGAGCACATACTGTGTCCAGACTCAGCAATAGGGAATGGGTATACAGTTGTGGCTGCTCCCTCACCAGTGACACAGTGACTTATTCTCTGTCTTCATGAAGGATGTGGCGCTGTGGGCAGGATCAGAGTCAACAGAAGGCTCAGTGTGTGTGAACTGAGCAGAGCTGTGGTCAGGCTGTGGGTCAGTGAGGCTCACTCAGGCAAGCAGCCCACTGCAGCCCAGGGTCAGGTTCGTCCTCTCATAACATGCTCAGTATGTTCTGACGCCTCTGTGGAGGGTGTATAGATTCTGTTTAATTTCAATGTGTTTTTGTAGTAGGGTAAAATTCACACACAAAACTAACCATTTTAAAGTGCATGAATTAGGAATCGGTGCCATTTAGTACATTCACATTGTTAAGCAACTGCCACCTCCACCAAGTTCCAGAACATTTTCATCACCTCAGCAGAAAACCCTGTACCCATTGAGTAGGCAGCCCCTTGTCCTTCTTCCTCCCAGGCTCTGGAAACCACCCATCTGCTGTCTGTCTCCATGGATTTGCCTGTTCTGGACATTTCGCATAAATAGAATCATTTAACAAGTGACCTTCTGTGTCTGGCGTCTTGCAGTTAGCATAATGTCTGTTTTTTAAAAAAGAGGTTTGTTTTATTTTTAGTTATGTGTATGGGTGTGTGTCTGAGTATGTGCTGCAGGTACACTTGGAGGCAGGGGGCTGGCTGAGTCTCCCTGGATGGGAAGTTACAGATGGTTGTGAGCTGTCTGATGTGGGTCGTGTGAGCCCAGCTTCGGTCATCTGCAGGACAGCAAATGCTGGTAACTGCCAAACCAGCTCTCCAGCCCATCACTTACAACATTTCTACGGTGTTGTCCTTTCTTTAGTCCCGCTGCCCTGGACATTCCTGTGCTGGATGCTTGAGTTTCTACCTTCGGCTCTTTCAGGTCCACAATATACATGGGAGTTGAATTCCCAGGTCATACGGCAATTCTATTTTTAACTTTTGGAGGATCAGCCAAACTGCCTTCCATGGACACTCTGCCATTTTCTATTCCCCCAGCAATATTCTATAACTCTTTGGGCATTAGTTCAGATTTCCTTCCTTCCTTCCTTCCTTCCTTCCTTCCTTCCTTCCTTCCTTCCTTCCTCCCTCCCTCCCTCCATCCCTCCATCCCCCCTTTCCTTCCTTTCCTCTTTCCTTTCCTCCTCCTCCTCTCCCCCTCCCCCCTTGTTCTTCTGAGATAGCCGCCCTAGCAACTGTGTGAAATTGTGCTGGATTTAAATTGTACCCACACACCCTGCCCAGGCTCACGAGCTCTAACAGCCGGAGCCCCCAGCTACTGGTGCTGCGTTGGAAGGTTGAGGAAGTGGAGCCTTGTCAGGGGAAGTGGGTCACTAGAGGTGGGCTTTGGGGTTTTACAGCCTGGCCCTACTTCCTATCTGCTCTTTGTTTCCTGATTGCAGAAGCAATCTGACCAACTGCCTCACTTCATGACACCACCTTTCCCACATGATGGCTTGTGTCCCCTAAAACTGTGAGCCAGAACAAGCCCTTCTTCCCTCAGCTTGTTTCTCATCAGGTCTGGTCATGGCAGCAAGAGAAGGAACTAATGCACAAGCGTATCTCACTTCAGAGTTTTCTAAGCCTTTCATGGAAACACTTTAAAATTATTCTTGTGCGTTTATTCTGATTTAGATTCCTAAATTCTTTAACTGGTTTTTAACAGCCATTTGCTGTCTGCACTGACTGTTTACTGACATGGACCTACACAGGTACACCTGAGACATGCGAGTCTCAGAAGAGCTGGTGCGACAGAGTCGAGAAGTCTGTACCTGCCATTCTGCTGCTTGAATATTGTCACCGTCCTCTTCCTCCGTCCCCCACCCCACCAAGCTTCGGCCCCCCATGGATCCCAAGACACTTCACCCAGACACTCAGTGTCCTCTGCTCCACTTCATCTTGTTTATAATTTCTTTGCGTCTTGATGATGACCGGCCAGAGCAATGTCAGGAGGATCTCTGACGTCCCCGGTGGGGCTGGTGTGGCACGCATGCACGCAAGCCTTCCCACCACAATTTTACTAAGTGCTAATTCCTTGGCTAAAGGGCTTTTCATACCTTTATAGTCCAGGAAAGTCTTGGATGGCTTTCACACAGCATTGAAGGGTAATTTCAGAGCTCTTTGGAGAGGTTGGTTGGGGTTTTAGGGTGGACAAGGCACGCAGTATGATTTTTCCCATGAAAATGATGGAGTATTGCTTGCCTTCTGAAACGTGCTCTACAGGAACGAGTCGAGATCCAGCACGAGGAGCACTTACACATGTGAGTGTGTGGATGAACAGCAGCAGGGCAGGCCTGTGGGAGCGGTGTGAGATTAAGTCCACCTGGCAAAGGCCCAGGGCCTTTTGATAGATTTCATTGATTCTCTTTACCCTCCCTTCTGCTCATTAAAGCCAGAGTGTACTTTACTTTCTTAGAAACAGGCACGGAGCTTTGCTTAGCAAGAAGTGAGGACGGCTCAGCAAGTGAGTGGATGGGGACTGGACAGGTGATGGATGAGCAGCTGCCTGCAGCTGTAGCCTACTCACAGCACAGGCACAGAGAGGCAGTCTCACAGCAGGTTGGCTTCCCTCCCTGTAGGCCTCCGTTCACTCGGTTAACTCAGGACAACATAAAAATCTTCCCCCGTGGGCTCGGGGAGCCGTCTTGGTCTGGAAAGTGCTGGCTGTACAAGCAGAAGGGTCTGTGTTCAAATCGCCGGCACCCGTGTAAAGGCCTGGCGTAGCGATGAGTGTTTATAATCCCAGCACCAGAGTGCCAGAGAACCAGATATCGACCTCTGGTGCAAACATGCCTAGATCTTCACTTGTGAGGATGAGGCTCCAACATCCAAAAGTTCATATTGTGCTTGACAAAGGGTCCAACCTGCTCAGGGTGGCTGTGCTGCTGAGGCATCATGGAGGGGATGGGAAGCACTGAGGAAGAGAGAAAAGTATGTTTGTGAATGCGTGCGTGAGTGTGCATGAGTGTGTGTGTATGCATGTGTGTGTGCGTGTGTGTGTGTGTGTGTGTGTGTGTGTGTGTGTGTGTGTGTGTCTGCATACGTGTATGACAGGAAAGTAGAAGGGAGACTATTCCAGGGGAGAAAGCTCTCTAAAGAAAGGGAGAACCGAAGAAGGGGATGAGGATGGGAAGAGAGACCAGCTTTCAGGCTGGGGATGTAGCTTAGTGGTAGAATGCTCGCCTGGCCCTTGGCTCTGTCCTCAGCTGTCACAAAAGGAGGAGAGAGCAGACAACATGACCGGAGGATGACAGGATTGACTATGACAAGGAGATTTCCCTCCACATGTGAAAGAAGAGGGGAAGTATGGGAGGGAAGAGGAGCAGAAGATAGATTGGCTGAGAGAGGGGCGAGCAGAAGACGGGCTGAGAGGGAGGGGAGGCTAGCTGGAAGGGCAAACGGAAGCAAGGCACAAAAGTGACACACAGGCATGAAAACGCTATAACGAAACTCAACTAAAGTACTCATTGTTAAAAAGTAGGACATCGTGCACGCTTGTGATCTCAGCCCTGGGGAGATAGAGGCAGGAGAGCAGGAGTTCAAGGTCATCCTCGGGTACATAGCAAGGTCAAGGCTGACCTGGGCTACAGGAGACCCTATCTCAAAAAAACCAAAATAGTGATGACTAAAGAAGAATGTTCTGGAAAGGATTCAGAGCAGGGGAGAGCACCCTAGGGAACAGCAAGGGAACTGACTGAGCCGGTCACAGGCCATGTGCTTTCCTTCGTGTTTGGTGTCCCTGCCTTTCCTGGTTTCCTGTCTTCCTTTCTCTCAGTGCCTTGAAGCAGCGTCAGACACGCCTCCATTTCCAGTGCACCTTCCTTCACCTGGAAGGAAAGGGCAAGGCTATCAGAGAGAGGCAGTGGTGTTATTCCGAGACAAAATCCAACCTGAATTGCGGGGCCATCCTCTAGCTGTGCAAGTGTGTCCCCTGAAGAGCTCAGCTTCTTCTGCAGAAGGGGATCTTAGAAGCAGCCCCGTGACAGGCACCTTTGGTGCAAAACATGGAGTAACAAGAAGTGCAGGAGTGTTGGGAGTGGCTGACTCAAGGCGAGAGCTTGACAGACAACATGAGGACAAGGATGAGGAACGGGGTGGGGTGGGGGTGGGGTGGGGGCGTCTTTAGACTTCACAACACTCTGGAAACAATAGGTCACAGAGACAAATAGGGAAGCTGGAGGTGAAGCTAGTCAGAGGCCTCCTGAACGAGGCAGGAGAGCTTAGCCTGCAGCTGGCATGAAGAAAAGCTGGGAATGGAGGGCACCCTATCTCCGGGTGCACCGAGAGCGTCATGCCCCTCAGAGTCTAAATGGACAAATCATCCTTTGGGTCCCCATGAGGCCAGCGGGGGACTTACTGGGGAAAGTGTCAGAGGACAATGGGAGTACTTGCAGTCCACACAAAGGAGAATGAGCTGACCGAGCAGAGGAGGCAAATGCCTGTCAAACCTCCCCTGTGGTATTTCTAGAATCTTCATTCATTTTAGGAAAGCTCCAGAATCCTTCTGCAGAGGGAGCTCCTTGGCTGTGTAGCCACTGAAGCCCATGGGAGAGTCCTCCAGGAGCACTCCCAGTGGTAATCTGTGTCTGCTTATACCTGAGCCTGGAAGTCTGGAAGAGTGGGTTGTGGCTACTTCCAGGGATCCAGGCAGCATTGAGATTGTCCCCGGGGGAGACACCTCAGGGCCATGGCCTCCTCAGGAGCACAGAAGGGTGGCTCTGGCTGAGGCTGACTAAGCTGGAGGAAACTCTGCTTGGGGACTCTGACAGGCTGCCTTGGGAGGCTGTGCTAATTGCAACAGTAAACGAAATGGTAATTGGGCTAATAAATAGTATGAATAATTAAGCTGCCTTCAAAGGCTCTTCTCCAGCGGTTTCGCTACAGTCTTTGAATGAGTGACTTGATGAGGCATCTGAGTAGGTCTGTCCTTCTCTTTGCTTTGACCCCAGCCAGTGACCTAAGCTTTCCTCACCTGCCTTGGTCACCTGTTAGCTGTGTCCCCGTTACTGCGTCATCGTGGAGATGAAATGGGGTAGCACGCTGCGATGGTTAGTGTGGACTGTCTACTCGAGAGGGTGTAGAATTACAAAAGAGACAAGCTCCTGGGCCTGCCTGTGGGAATTGTCTCTATTAGGTTAACTGAAGTGAGAAGACTCACCTTAACTGTGGGTGAGGCCATCCCAAGGGATGGGTCCCAGACTGGTTACAAAGGAGAAAGCTAGCCAAGCACAAGAGCATACAACTCTCCGCTTTCTGACTGGGAAGACAACACAACCAACAAGCTCCTGCGGCCACCCTGTCTCCTCCAGAATGGACTGGACCTTCAAACTGTGATCCAAAACAAACCCTTCCTTGAACTGCCTTTTCTGGCATTGTATAACAACAACAAGAGTAACAAATGCACACACAAAGCATGGTGCCCAGAACGCAGTAAGTGTTAGGTGGGAGCTGCCCCTTGTTGCTCCGCGGCCTCTCTCTGAGCCCTCCTGACCTAGCTCCAATCTTACCCCATTCCTACCCCTGCCCTGAGCAACCCCTGTTTTCTGTTCCTTCATGCTCTGCCCCTAGAGGTTCCTTCCTGTCAGCTACACTGGCAGGACAAGGTGGAGTTGGTCCAAGGGGACCCTGAAGGAGACCTTCCCTTGACTCTTTCCTGCCAGGTTGCTGGAGGTGGGTTGCTATACCCATAACAAAAGGGCACAGGTCCTTTCAGGGGACTGTCTTCACTCAGCCGTCTGCCCTGGGTCTTGTGACTTCCCTTACCCATAGCCCCTTTATACCTAGGGGATGCCAATGATCCCGCTGCCCCTAAGATACCCACCATTCATGTTTCATGTTGATGCCTTGACCCTCCAGTAGTGTAATTGTTTAATAAAAGGTCCCTATCCAGTCCTCCACCTTGACGCAGCGTGAATGTATCGTGTGCTCCTGCCCAAATCTTACAGTGGGTGCTCAGTCAGAGTTAACCATCCTCACAGACCCTGACAATTGGCCAAGAGAAAGCTGAGCAGACAGTCGAGAGAGAGAAAGTACCAATGAAACTGGCAAGGTGGGGACCAGCAGTGAAGACACTTCTGTTTACACAAGACCCCAACCTTTTACACAGACTTTCATTTTCCCTCTTGGTCCAATGTCCAGCTGATACCTTGTGCATCTTACAGCTTCGAATACCTGTTGCCAACCGACATCTGGGAACAGGGCACTTCAGGTGGTTCTCATTTTAAGAAGCTTGCAAGGACCTAAGGAGAAACACCCCAGGTTTATAGTAACTGGGAGCCAGCTGTTCTGATGCTCCTCACCTCCCATGGTCTAATCACAATATTTCGCAGGCCCCTTGATGGGGGAGATGCAATAGGTTCGCATTTGGTTTAAAAGGAAGAACAGCTGTCTCCAAATGGCAGCTGGACTGGAGAAGTTAAAGTGGCTCTGGGTTGGGGGTTGGGCGTGGGGACATCTCTCGGTCCGTATTCTCTCAAAGGAGAGAACTTAGTAGGAAAGACAGGCTGTGGGGGTTTTGTCTACTTTGTTACTGCTGTTGTTCTAGAAAAGCTAAGCAAAGCAGATACTCCAAAGAGAAACTGGGATGGGCTTCCCTAAGGGGACAAGCACCCCAGTGGGTTCTGCATTACGGGTTTGAAAGACATTTTATGACTGACTATTTATGAGGTAGGTGACATATTCATGGGCTAAGGTAAGCCATTTCGCTCCCAAATTGTGGTAGACCAGATCTCCCTTTTAGGGTATTTCTTCCCATGACCCTCTAGAAAAGCCACAAGAGTAAGAAGTCAAAACCACAATGTGAATGATGTGTATCATAAAGCCAGAGTCTTTAAGAATACACACACACACACACACACACACACACACACACACACACACACACACCCTTAGTTAGCACATATGTGGGAACTGAGTGAGTGCCCTAATTTTTAATAGGTGATCTCATGGCAACAACCTCACCACAGCCACAAAGGGGCATTCTGGTCATGAGGAAATACAGCTGCCATACACCAGCATCCTCGGCTACCTCATCTCCAACTCCTACCTTAACCAGTATCTGCCCTTTACAGGACATCCCCTGTTGACTAGACAGGAGGGCCAAGGAAGAAACCAGCCTGTCCTTCAGGCCCTACTGTGGGTAGCCATGCGCACCTTCCTGAATAGTTCTCTCTGGAAAGCTTACAGAGAAACCTGGACATGCTCCTCCTGAGTGCTGCTCTCTCGCACACACCCCTTCCCCTGGGACCCGGGTCCACCCTAAGTCGCCCATCTCCTCAGAGGCTTTCTCTGAGGCTCCTTTCTTCCTCTTGGTTCTTGGTGCCCCAGATTCCTCCCTCCTAGACCTCTCCCACCCTACCACGTGGCTTCCTCCCTCTGCCTCTCACTTCTCTTTCTGTCCTTGCATGCACCTGCTGGTGTGAGTCATCGGGATCGGTTTTGTTCAGGCCATTCTTCGATCTCTAACTGTCCAAAGCTCTCACTGCTTACAACACAGAATTCTAAACCTTTCGTTCTGTGTTCAAGGTCTCACATTCTTTTCCAGCCCCACCTTCCTCCTTGGCATACTCACCATGCCATGAGCGTGTTCCCCTCTGGATCCAGGGCACTGCCACTCCTATTTGGAATGGTCTCTTCTACCATTTGGTATCTTCAGATTCTAGGCTGAAGTCCTCCTCCTTCTGATCAGACTGATGGTGAGGAGGTCTTCTTTTGGCCTTTGGCAGCACACAGCCCAGACATTGGATCTTTTAAGACCACATTCAGGGAACTGGAGTGATGGATCAGCAGTTAAGAGCACTGGCTGGTCTTGCAGATGACTTGGGTTCAGTTCCCAGCACCTAAATGACTTCAGTTCCAGGTGGTCCAACATCCTCTTCCAGCATTCTCGAGCACCTTATGCACATTGCACGCACTCACACAGACACATACACATAAATAAAAATAACGATCACTTATAAAAGGCCACATTCAGCAGGTTCGGAGATTAACTCAGTCATAGAGGGCTTGCCCGCACACATGAGGCCATGGGCCCCACCTCCGGAACTACCAAAAAAATCTTTTTCTACAGATGCACCCAGGGTAGCAAATACCTTCCATCTTGCATATCAGTTCTTATCCATTAATACAGCACAGGGGTGCCTGAGCTCAGCGAGGAAGAACCCTTCGATCGATCGATTAGCCATGTCTGCCATGAGCTCAGGCTGGGGAGTTGTGGCATAAGTACTTCCTTGTTCCTAATTATGGAGCCCCTCGCACAACCCCTCAGTCCACTCCCTGAGAGTAGAGCCTTGCTCATGTCTGCTTTGGAGGCTGGGAGAAAACACAGCAAGGAAACAAGTGGGCTGACTAACTGGACCCTAACCAGATGAGGAGGATCTGGGCTTAAGCCCAAGACCTAAGGCGAATGCACACCTGTTTGCGCCACACTGTACCATCCTGGCTGTTTGCACACCTCCAGGGTAGAGACTGCTGTGCCTTCCACATGGCTGGGCAAAGAGGACAGCCGCTCCCGAGACTTGCACCTCTCTGCACTTTTTCCACCCTGTGTCACCCTTGATGGATGATTTATACGCTTGACGGCCTCAGCAAATGTACTTCCTTCTCTAACACGGGGGAAAAGCTTTGAGGATGCAAATGTGAGCAGAAGGCATTGTTAGAAGGATAATCTTGCGTGTACTCATCATTTCATGGGGAAAAACAATCCTGTTCCAGTAACATGTGGTTTTCAATAAATTGGCATAATAGCAGGGTTGAAAACTGTTGTCCTGGCCCATGGCTTCATCAATTATGCAAGGATTATAGAATCAACAATTCCTCTGGCTGCTCTGGAGGAAGATTCTAGATTCAATGTCAAGGAAAGTGAGCAGGGACGGTGTAATAAAGTCAGGCATGGTTACACTTGTAACCCAGTCATGAGGAGCCAGACACAGGCTTGCTAGCCAGCCCAGGCTACTTGGTGAGTTCTAGGCCAGTGAGACCCTGCTTCAAAAGAACAGAGTAGATGTGTCACCTGAGAAACAACAGCTAAGGCATGTTCTCTGACTTCCACATGCCTGCACACACATGTGTACCTGAGTGCCAGATGTGTGTATGCACTCAAGCGTGCACACACACGCACACATGCACACACACACACACACACACACACACACACACACACACACACACACCAAACAAACATGGTCACCACAGATAAGAAATGGAAGCAAAAGTGTCTAAAGGATTAAAGTGGATCACAGGCTGTATGACACCCGTCTGTAAGACTCCTGTCTTATGGAAGCCACTCACAGGCCTGCTTGAGCTCTTGGCCCACAGACGGACTCAGTTTAACAGAGTGTCTGCAGGTGCAACACAGTGCTGAGAGGGGGCCTCACATGGAAACTTGAGGTCAAAGGCTGGTGGAGAGAAGGCTCTGGAGTCAAAGGTCACTAAGGCACATAAGGAATGACAAACCCAGATTCGAACAGAAACCAAATAGTAAAGGGGGTGACGTGCAAACATCCAGGCAGTCGATTAAAAACAAAGACAACGAGTCAGGAGAAGGAGGCTCATGGGACACAGTGTCAAATTCTTCGACACTTGAGAGCAAGTCAAGAGTCAGCCTTGGGCGCTTCCATTCTCAGCTGTTACCGTGGGTATCCAGACACGGCACCAAAAAGCCACAACGTGCTGAGCAGCATGGCTTTGGGGGGATTTGGATTCTAAGTCTTTCCAAGCTGCACATGTGCAGCTTTGGACAAGCTTCAGCCTTTATGATACTCCCTTTCCTCCTTGGTAGAGAAAATGTTATGTTGTTTTGATTTTTACTTAGTTTTACATTTCTATTTTATTTTTCGGTGTGAGTGTTTCACCTGCATAGATGTCTGCCCACCACTTCCATGCCTTTGTGGAGGTCAGAAAAGAATGCTGGATCCCCTGGAACTGGAGTTACTGATGGTTGTAAGCCACCGTGTAGGTGCTGGGAATTGAACCCAGGTCCTCTGGAAAAGCAGCCAGTGCTTTTAACTGCTAAGCCATTTCTCTAGCCCCCATTTTTACTTATTAATACTAAACATAGCATTGGGCTGGTGAGATGGCTCAGCAGGTACACGAGACTTGAGTTCCATCCCAGGGATTGACACAGTGGACAGAGTGAACAGACTCTGTGAGTGGTCCTCTCACCTCCACACACACACTGTGTGCACTCCCGCAACCCCACACAAATAGATCTATAAATGTGACTTTAAAAGTTAAACAATGTAGAATACAGAAAATATTGCCTGTGAGGCAGGTGGAAATTGAATGTAATGAAGTTGTGTTCTATTTGCAGTGTCCCCCACACAGGGATTTTTAAGGAGGCGGCAGCCATATTGCCTTTTCCTGCTCTGTGAATGGGTTCCAATTAATGCAGGAATCACCTCTGAGGAGAAATATCTCTGGGCAGTATCTTCTCTTATTGTGGCTCCTGGTCCCATTTGTTTGTTTGGTTTTTGAGACAGGGTCATTCTATGTAGACCAGGCTGGTTTTGAACTTGTCTTATAGCTTGCATCTCCTAGGTGCTGGGATTCCTCACGTGCAAGGCCATGCTTGGCTCTGTTTTTGGTTCTGTCTCTTCTCAGAATGGCGGGGCCCAGCCCTCCTCAACCTCCTCGTCCACCTGGGCCTCACCATCACTCACGTGCAGACTCAAATGCTCTCTGGATACAAACTTTCAGCCACTGTCTTGCCCCAGAATGCTCCTCTCTAGTGTCTCTGTCTATCAAGCCTCCACTCATGCTTTGGGGTGCCTAGTCCAAAGTCAGGTTCTCTGGGCATCTTCCTGCATGGCTCTTTTATCCCTCACCTCCCCTTCCCTGGGTGCTGTGATTCCAGTGACCTCCCTCTGCTGCTAACTTCACTGGAGAGACCTCCCTCTCCCCATCCCTGTCATCACACAGGTGCAGACCATGTGTGAGGACAGAGACAGGCAACTGCCATGGCTGCTGACACAGAAGATGCCCTTCATAGTGGATGATGACTGGCCAGATGAATGAGGGAATGGCCGGACTAGGAACACAGAGGTGGGACATCTCCCTGTCCCGCAGCTGGCTTCTCCTTACATCTTCCCATAGCCTTGGGAAGATGCTGTCTGCTGCCAGCAGAGAAGCACGTGGCCAGGCTAGCCTACAGTCACATACCTGGGTCCAAATCCTAGCTGGTATCTCATCCACCACATTGAGTTCAGATTTACCACTCCGTGCCTCAGTTTCCTCTTCTGAAAAGCAGGCGGAATGATGGCACTTTGCTTATGAGGTAGTGAGGTTTAAAGAAACCCCTCTGGCAGAATGCTCAGACCTGGAGCTGACACCTGAGTGGGGCACACACAGATTTAATTAATTATTAATAATTCAGACTTTGGCTTAAGAAGGCTCTCTTGACACTCAAGTTCTTATGGACATAACTTAGTCCCTTCCTCACTCGGTAACCCTCTGCCATGGTCTTAATACTTTCTAACCAAAATTGCCTTTGGTGACTCGGCTTATCTAGATCTGTGTCTACTGAGACTGTCCTCCCTATGAGGACATTGACTTGAAGATATTGTCACTACTGCTTCTTGGCCCCCAGAGATGTAGTTGGTGCTGAGCGACGGCCACACTACTGCTTCTTGGCCCCCAGAGATGTAGTTGGTGCTGAGCGACGGCCAGATGGATGACTGAGCACAGAGACAGGGCTGTCCCTCTCTAGTTGTGCCACCCGCTTGCCACTGACAGAGCGTTACCTACCCCACCCCTACCCTGCTCCTAGTCTGCTGTGTTAGGTATTGGCTAGGGGCTAGGTATAGTATAAACTACACCATCTGTCTATCTGTGAGTCTGTCTGTCTACCTAGGCAAGGTCTCAACCAATAGACCATTGGTTCTCAACCTTCCTAATACTGACCCTTTAATACAGTTCCTCATGATGTATAATCATAAAATCATTTCATAACTAATCTTGCTATAGTTATGAATTGTAATGTAAATATCTGACACGCAGGATATCTGACACGTGACCCCAAAGGGGTCATGATCCCAGGTTGAGAAACACTGGCCTAGACTGTCCTCAGACACACTATGTAGCCAAAGATGGCCTTGAGCTCCTAATCCTCCTACCTCCACCTCCCAAGCGTTAGGATCAAAGGTGTATGCCATCCCTGGCTCCTGTAGTGTTGATTGAACCCAGGGCTTCATGCATGTTAGACAAACGCTCCACCAACTGGGCCACATTCCCAGCCTCCAAAACTAGCCTTTTTAGGTTTAAAAATAACCTCCAAGAGAAAATAGAGTAGGAAGAGGTGAGTACCGAGAGAAGGGGATTTGGGACACAGGCTTGGAATACACAGAAGAGGAGGTCGCCATGGAAACACTGCTTGGCGCCAGGACGAGGCGACCAGCTGTGTCTTCAAAGTGAAGCTCTGCTCAGCAGTTTGAAACACACACCTCTTTCACTGGGACCCTGTGGACTCACTCCGGAGCAGCCAGGCTGATCTCCCTTGCCTGTGTTCTAGGGTCTACCTCAATCTGGGGTACCACATAAGGTGCAAGTACCATTCACATCAGTGGCACCCTGGGAGGCTTCTTAGACATGCAGGTTCCCCAGATTCCACCTGAGCCCGGGACCTGGGAATCTGAGTTGTACATTCCTCTGTGTGAGTGATGTCTGCCAGCTAGCTCCTCCAACAGTCCTGTCCCCCTGACTGCAGGCTATGCGGGGGTGGGGGGTGGGGGTGGGTAGAGAGTAGAGTAAAACTCTAAAGTGCTAGTCTAGGTTGAAAGGAGCCCCCACTGCTCTCTACTCGACCATGATTTTGAACAAGGAACTAGTATCTATCAGTAGGATGGCGTTGATCTCACAGAACTTCCTTTACGGAGATTTAGAGGGCGCAGGGAATTGCATGGGGGCAATGCAGGGCATAGGCAGGCAGAACCATGGTGTGGAAAAGGCTGTAAGCCTGAGTTTAGAGAAACCAAGGTCCTCCTCAGACTGGAATAGTCTGCTTTCACAATGTTTAGCCACTGAACTGGGGAGAAGGAGGGCTATTTGTTACAGAGCTTGTCCGTAGTCTTCCCTGACCAAATTAAGTTCCCAGGAGAGCAAGACCATTCTGACTACAAATTTAGCCTGTAGGAGGTAGCCTTCCCCTGGGGAGATGGTGATTATGTACATGCACACTTGTGTGCATGTATATGTGTGTGCATGTGTATACTTGTGTATGTGTGAATGTAGAGGCCAGAGATCAACCTTGGGTGTCTTTCTTCGTACTTTTTGAGTCAGAGTCTGGAGCTCACTGATTCAACTAAACTCTCTGGCCAGTGAACCTAGGGAATCTGTGTGTCTCCATCCCCTGAATGCCATGGTCACAGGTGTGTGCTATCATATCATCACATGCTATTGATGTGGGCACTGGGGATCTGAACTCAGGTTCTCTTGCTTGCGCACTAAGCCCTTTACTGACTGATCCATCTCTCCAGTCCCCTGAAATGTTACTTTAAAAAAGATGTCCCAGCACAAAACCCCAAATTAATAACCAGCAGGGTTGCTGCGCACCTCGTCTGTCACATCACAGACCGCTAGCTCCGTAATTAACTTCTGCTTTCCCAACACAAACCTCACCTGGGAGGGCATCTGTCTCTTCTCCTGGAACCCTCACGCTCAGGTGAGGCCCGGCCTGAGGTGAGGCTCCATCAATATTTGCTCATTAGATGCAGGTCCAGGTCCAGGTCCTCCCGCCCTGCCCCCCAAGCCATCTGTCAGCCTGCAACAGCTGATATAGACAGAGCCGGAGGCTTCCAGACCGCACTTCCTTAGGAAGCCAGAGCCAGGAAGGCAGGGCTGAGGTGGGGAGGAGGGAAGCAGGGCTGGCACACAGCAGAGCGGCCTCCACTTAGCACCCAGGGTGGCAGCTGGGGCTGCAGGGGTCACCTTCAACCCCAAAGCTCCAAAGACAGTGTAGGGGAAAACAGGAGGAAGAACAGAAATTCACATCAGGCTTCTGTCCAGGGCTCAGGATCCCCTAAGAGATATGGGCTTTTCACATTTTTTTTTTCCAAAAGAAAAAAAAATGTAGATGTCATTTATGGAGGAATCTTACTATAGCCTTGGCTGGCCTCCAACTGTGATCCTCCTGCCTCTGCCTCCTGAGTACTAGAGTTACAGGTGTGAACACCTATGCCAGCTTCAATTTATATGTGTGTGTATGTATGCATATATGTGTTTGTATATATGTGTGTATGTGTGTATGTGTGTGTTATGTATATGTATTTGTTTGTATGCATGTGAATGTATGTATGTATCGGGTTGTTTGGTTTTTTTGGGTTTTGTTTTGTTTTGTTTTTGCTTTTGCTTTTGTTTTTTGTTTGTTTTTCAAGACAGAGTTTCTCTGTGTAGCCTTGGCTGTCCTGGAAATCATTGTGTAAACCAGGCTGACCTCAACTCGAGGCACTCCTCCTGCCTCTGCCTCCCAGCTGCTGTGATTACAGGCACATAGGGTACCATCATGCCTGACCACCACACCAGGCTCACTTTGCTTTATTGTGCTAAAAACACATGACATGAAATCTGCCACGTGTTGTGTGCATATATAAGTCTGTGGCATCAGATACCCTCATAATGCTGGACAGCATCCCAGCATTTTAGCACCACTTTACTTCTGTAAAACTGGTACTCTATCTCCTTTCAACAGTACCTCCATCCCCTCTGCCCAGCTACCACCCTTCTGCATCCTCCCCATGATATTCTGACTACCCAGAGCCTCTCAGATTTGTCTATAGCTAGTGTCTTTCAGTTATAGTGGTGTTCTCTAGGTTTGTGCAGATAGTAACACATCAGATTTCCTTCTCTTTTAAGGCTGAATAGTATTTCAATGCATATGCTACAGCTTTCTTTTTTTTTCTCTCCCTCCTTCTCTCTATTCCTCAGACAGGAACTTGGAGGTAGGATCTTAAGCAGAAGATATGGAGGAATGCTGATTACTGGCTGGCTCCCCATGGTTTGTTCAACTTGTATTCTTATATAGCTCAGAACTACCTGCTCAGGGATGGCACCGCCCACAGTGGTCTGGCCACCCCGACCCCATCCTAAATGAAAAAAATTCCTAGCAGACTTGCCTACAGGCCAGTCTTATGAAGGCCATTTCTCAACTGAGGTTCCCTCTACCTAGATGATCCAGTTTACGTCAAGTGGACAGAAACTACCCAGCATGCCTTGCTTAGGTGGTCAATTATGATTCCTCTTTGGAGACCATAAAAGTCCTTTCCCTGCTTTCGGATGGAGTGATTTGGGCTTTTGACATTGACTTTCCCCATAGAGTTCCAGCTCTCTGCACACCCTAGTTGCTTTTGAGTGGACGATTCAGTCCTGTGGCAGGAGGCTTCCAGTAAGAGGCTAACAACCTGGGATTCAGGTGAGCTCCTCTGTGGGGTCTATCCTGAATGTGTGTCTTTCCTGTCTGGTTCCACACGGACAGACAGACATCCATGCCTATCTGCTGAACAGTAGCCCCTCTGAACACCTTTCCAGACTTGGCATTGGCACCCACTGTCTCAAGTCCTGTCCTAGGCTTCAGGGACAGGGAGACCAGAAGTCTTGGTCCTGAGTGTCACCTCTCCACCTTCACCTGCTTGCAGGTGTGCCTGCAGGGCCTGCTCCTCAACATCTTCTTCCTCCCAGACATTCTTCTTCCCTACACAGACCCCTCTCCCAGGATCCCTCCATTTGCCCTCAACCTCTTTTCTATGACTTGGGAACTAAGGTTTCAGCTATTTGACAAGCAATAGGAAGATGAGATTTTTTATTTTTTACATTTCATTTGTTTGTGTGTATGTATGGGACACACATGCCATGGTGCATGTGTGAGGTCAGGAGAAAGCCCATGAGAGTCAACTCTTTCCTTCCATCATGTGGGTTCTGAGGACTGAACTCAGCAAACAGCTTTACCCAGTGAGCCATCTCAATGGCCCTGAAAACAGGGTCCTGAAATGCAGAACAAGGCGGTTGTTGGTGCTTTTGTGTCCTGGAGACTTGAGTTACTGACAGCAGTTCTTCTTCCAGCTCGGACCACTAATCATTCTTGCAAAAGACCAGTTTGCTCTCAGGATAAACATCAGTACCAAGTGTGGAAACACGGAGATTCCCGGGGGACAGAGTCCTGCCCAAGGCTGAGCAGACGCTGGGCTGATGACCTCTGAGGGTCTTATCTGCAGTGCTGGGCATCTGTTTGTGCTCTGGGTTGCAAGGCAGAAATTTCCAACTCAAAGCAGCTCCAAGAGTAGGAAGAGCATCACTTGTGAGCTTGCTGAGGTGGCCACAGGGTGGGTGGCCTTGGTGGCCAAGTTGTAGTAACATCAGAGACACAGGTTATGTGGCCTTGCACCCTCAGTGCATGGTGTAGCCTTTGTCCTAACCCTGACTCACCTTGCAGTCACAAGACAGGGCCGTGTGCTTTCTGCCTAGCGGGGATGCATTCTGTCTGGTGGAGAACACGCCTACCATGGCATCTGGGCTAGCTTCCCTAGGACAGGTGCCCTCCATCTCCAGAATAGGAAAAGTCACCAAGATAATTCCATGGGTAGGAGTATCAGAGCAAGCAATCACACCCCAAGGCTGAGGATGGCCCTAGACAACCAGGTAATACGTATGTAGACGTGGATGGAGGGGAGTCAGGATGGGTGCCTATCTTTTTGCTTCAGGGTAGGCAGGAAAGCAGACCCTGGCACTGTGAAAGGCCCCATGGAGGACCTCATTCATTCCTGGAGCTGGCAATGAGTCCCCCACCAAAACCACAAGCTCAGCCAGCTATGAATCAAACCCAAGAACTGAACTCAGACCTTCTATGAAACAATTGAGCTGGAATGAAATCCAATTTGACATGGACACACTCCCCAGGCCACCCAAATAGCCTCACTTCTGGTCCCAGTGTGTGGCAGACAGGGTGGCTCTGAGTCAAGGATAGCTGAGCAGTCTCTTGGAACTTAGTCTTCGGGGCTGAGGAACAAGGTAGAACATCTGAGGCTGGATCGGGGTGGTGCAATTGCTATTTTATCAATAGCAGTGGCCACATGACAGCTGATACCAACAGGTAAATGATATTGAGATCTGGTCTAAGTCGCTAGTGCAATGGTTCTCAACCTGTGGGTCGCAACCCCTTTGGGGGGGGCTGTCAAGTGACCCTTTCACAGGGGTTGCCTAAGGTTATCAGAAAACACAGATATTTATATTACAATCCATCACAGTAACAAAATTAAAGTTATGAAGTGGAAACAAAAATAGCTTTATGGTTGGGGTCACCACAACATGAGGAATTGTATTAGAAGGTGGCAGCATTAGGACTGTTGAGAACCGGTGATTTAGTGGCTCCGTGTGGTGCTGAGGGTTTCCGAGGCTCAGTGAAATAGTAAAACAAATGGAACCCACACTTAGGTGAGATCTAAGAGGTGGCTCCCTACTACTAGGTGTCAGGGGACATGGTCCTTCTGCCTTCTCCACACTTCCCTCCTTCGAGGTCAAGGTCAAGCCTGGCTCCAGCTCTCTCATTGCCTGTGGGTCACATGCTGCTGCCCTGCCCTTGACCTGAAGTCTGCTGCAGTGATGATTCCTCCCCAGTCAGATGGGCTCATTCACTACTTCTGCTGTTTGGGAATCTCCCCGAAGGACAGTGTCACCTACCTCTTTATGACCTGAAGCACAGCTCAGATGTGTCATTTAAGGCGACAGAGAGGCAAATGGCCTGCCCAAAGCGGCCCAGCTCTGATTCTAGAATCAGGAGTGAGGCAAGGCCCAGTTGCTACACTCATGGGTCTGACACCCTAGGGCAGGGGACAGATCACAGTCGGGCCACCAACAGCTAAATTGTAACAGGGGAGAGGCCAGAGCCAAAGACTGGATGTGGGGGGTGTAGTTTAGATGGGCGATGGGTGGGTTGGAGATGGACTATTGGGCCTTAGAAGAGGGATGGACAGATTTGGGCAGTGTGAGAGCCCAGTGGGTGAGGCAAAGGCAGGCTCTTACAGGTCACCACAGGGAGTCTGGGTTTTATAGACTGGGGTTTGGCACATCTCAGCCAGTGGAAGGGGATGAAAAGATGCAGGAGAGAGAGAGAGAGAGAGAGAGAGAGAGAGAGAGAGAGAGAGAGAGAGAGAGAACAAAGGAGGGTGTATGAAAGAAGCATGATGACACCCAGGGATGGACGGGTGAAGGAATGGGGGGGAGGGTGAATGATGGAGTATGACACGCCCCCCCCCCCCCACACACACATGTGTACTCTCAAGTGTGGTTGGAAGTGACATTTTCTCTTTCCAAGCTATGCTCTCTGGGGAAGAATGTAAGCAGACCCTGCCTCCTACAAGAAGTCAGGCCCCCTGTTTCTCCTTCTTGGGGTTGAGATGGTCCCTACCACACCCTTCTGCTCACACCACCTAATCCGTTCTATTCACATTTGTAGTTCAACGTTAAAAAGTCAACGGAGCCTGTCCAGCCTCGACCTCTTCTTAAGTTCCCAGACATCTACGGTCCCCGGCCAGCTGTGACAGCCCCAGAAGTCATCAACTACGCAGACTACACTCTGGGGACCACAGAGGAGTCCGCTGCACCTGCCAGCCCCCAGGCCCAGAGTGACAATCGCCTCAAGAGGCAGGTCACAGAGGAGCTGTTCATCCTTCCTCAGAATGGTAGGGTTCCCTGCCCCTGGAGGGTAGCATAGGGGATAGGGAGGGGCTTGCCAGTGTCTTCTGATATGGTGTGTGACTTGCCAAGGCTGCCCAGAGCCCTGGTGTGGTACGGTAGGTGGGCCTGTTGTCTGGCACCCAGCTTTTCTGTGAGAACTGAGGAGTCTCCTTCAGCTCTTACTGTGTGATTACATAAGGGATTTTAAAAAACCAAGGTTAGAATCAAGCTTCTCTGCCTTTTACATGCTTACTGTGTGGCATTGGGCATGCTAAGTTCCTCTGGGACATCATCCTCATCGATGAAGTGGGATCATATTATCCCTATGAAGGCCACTGTCAAATGTATATAAATGACTCAAATGAAATGCTGGAAGCAGGACTTGGCACAAAGCATCAAAACACATGGCTATTGATACTGTGTCTATTCTCCTTTCTGTGAGCATCAGCCTTTAGAAGGCAGCACCCATAGGTGGCCAGCATGGTGCATCCAGGGGGATTGCAGGGGAGCTGAGACACGGGCCTTAATCCACAGGAATAGAGAAGATTCCAAGAGAGATGATCCTAAGGCTAAGAAGGCGGCCAGTCCTGTGGTCCAGGCGTGCTGCATGTGGCAATGCAGGAAGCGGCAGCTTTGGCAATGACCTGGGTTCATGTGGATTCCTGTGGGCCAGTGGGCGGTGGCCTCCCGCAGGGGGCCAGCGGTGTACATTAGCCTGGCTTTTAGGAACCACTTCAATCTGCCCTGCAAATGGGCGATCCTCTTGGCTGTCAGTATCCAGGCTCTCCTGCCCACATTTTAAGTAGATTCAAAACTGAAGCCTTGAGAGTGGAAAGGCAGGCAAGACTGAGGGGAATGAGTACTCGTGGGGGTGGTTCCCACAGTTGGAGCCTCTCTTAGGAGCCCCTGCTTGCTCGATGCTTGGATGGAACCAGGGCGGAGCTCTTCACCCAGGGAAACAGCTCCTGGCTGCAAATAATTCGGCACACATGGGCTCCTTCCTTCCTTTTCCTTCCCATTCCATAGGGCAACAGCCTGGTTCTGATCCACAGACAGCTAGCAAGCAGCATTGGCCGCTTCAGCCAACATCCCCATGATGCACTGAGTATGTTTGACTCCCCCAGCCCTGCCCTCCCTCACCATAGTACTCAGCACCCCATGTCGGAGGAAGAGTCCATCCCTGCCACTCACATGGCACCGTCCCTTGGTCACTCAGGAAAGGTGGCTGCAGAGTGAGCTTGCGGATGCTGCCCCTGAACAGAAGATGGTCAGGGATAGGAGGTGTCAGATGAGTGGGCTTTGGGTCTGGGTTCTCAGGCTGAGGCTGTCTGCGCACTGAGAACTCTAGGTACTACTAAGTCCCTTCTCACCCAGTCTGCTGTGGTGTCCTCGGGATGGCTTTGGGAGCCAAGTGCATCTTGCACACACAGGCATCTTGGCCAATCTGTTCCCCAGAGGACGGTTTATAGCAAGAATCTAATAATGAGCCCTTGGGGACATTAATGGCCCTCTGGATTCCTGCCCTCTGATTCATGCTGAGGCTCCATGGTTCATTTCTGGTTGCGTACAGTGTCATCTGCGGCAGCCACTGCGGCCTCTTAATTCTCCTTTTAGGCTTGACCAGTGAGACTCTTTCATCCATTAGGCTCCAGCTCAAGGGCGGAGCCAGAAGTACTGACAGTTTATTGGCAGCTTTAGGACCTTCTTGATTAATGATAAGGTCCTCCTTCACTCAGCAATTGTTGCGAGCATATAAGTTAAAGTCAAAGCCACCATCCTTGCCAGTGGCATCTACCCTGGAGTTGTTCTTTCCTGCTGTCTCCACCTGTTTATTCCTGTGGGATTTGCCCACAATTCCATTCTCCACCAGAACCACCAAACAGGCTGTGACAGCTCTCCTTGTGGAAAGCCCACTACAGACCAAACAGAGCTGAGAGCATCCCCTAACTGACACCCAGCTACTACTATATGGCAGTGTAACTATGGCACCAAAGCCCACAGATTGACCACTGGACTCCAAGGATCCCTTGAGGTGCAATGCCTATAGCCTCGTCTGGGGACAGTTTCGGGCTTAGGTCCATGACTTAGATGGCAGAGATGACATGATATGATCAGGGAAACAGAACCCCAACATGATGACTGTGGTCACTCTGTCTGTCTCCCAGGTGTGGTGGAGGATGTCTGTGTCATGGAGACCTGGAACCCAGAGAAGGCTGCTAGCTGGAACCAGGCACCCAAACTCCACTTTCGCTTGGACTACGATCAGAAGAAGGCTGAGTTATTTGTGACTAGCCTGGAAGGTACTGCTTTGTGTGATTGGCAGGGACTCGTGTATGCCCTGCCGGTGGGATGGGAGGGTCTGCAGCTGGAGAGAGCAAGGTTAGCACTGGGACAAACAATTCCTCATGCACAATGCTCGAACACGGAGATTCTTCTGCCTCCCTCCTATAACCATGCAAATTGGAGGTTTCTGGCTGGCAGATGTCTTTCCTCTGCATGGTGACTCAAGGACGCGTCCCTTCCACCTGTAGTTCTATAAGCTCCCCAGGCCTCCTGCTAGCTGCTTCTAGTGGATAAGACGGGAGCTAGGAGAGGGCACAGCCATCCCGTAACAGCCTTAATGGACACAGCACGAGCCACTTCTACTCACATCCCATTGGTTGGAACCGCCTCACTTGGCCACACTTCCTTACAGGGAATCCTAGGAAATGTGGCCTGGCAGGCTGCCTAAGAGGATGGGGAGACAAGTGATTGATGAACAGCTAGCAGCCATGGCTGGCAATGCCTTTGACATTGAACAGGGGTTTGTACTAGGCAAAGACAGTCTTTCAAAGGTCAGGAACATTTCTGAGAACTTTCCCAAGAATCGGGTAGTTTGTCCTGGGGACTGCTACGCAGACAGTACACCTTACCGCCAACAAAACTAAAACTTTGGAAAGAAATGAGAGCTCGTGATGGAGTCAGCTGTGTGGTGTGTCTGTTCCTGATTTCTTTTGTGTCTGTGTTAGCCAACTTTCTATCACTGTGACAAAATACCTGAGGTGGGGGGGACTTAAAAGGAGGCAAGCTTTGTTCTGGCTCACAGTGTCAGCAGTGTCGTTCTGTCCATAGTTGGCCTTGTTGCCTTTGGGCCTGTGGTGAGCAGAGCATCACAGTAGGCATAACCCCGTGGCAGAGAGCACACACTGAGCAAAGTCACTCACCTTACAGTGACAAGGAAGCGTGGGGTGGGCAGAGTCCCAATATCCTCTTCAAGGATGTGCCCAGTGACTGATTCTCTTCCACTGCTTCCCACCTCCTTAGCCAAGCTTCAGCCCAGCCTCTGCAGTACATTTTAAGATCCAAACCTGCATCAGTTACTTGTCTCCTTGCTGTGGGAAAATACCCTGACAAGGGTAATTTAAAAGAAAGGGTTCATTTTGGCTCACAGTTCGAGGATCTGTGTCCATCACCTACCGTGGTGGAGAAGCCATGGCAGCCGGGGCTTGAGGGAGCCGGTCACATTGTGTCTACAGACAGGAAGCAGAGAGTGAGGAACTCTGGGGCTCAGTGTTTTCTTCAGCCTAGCATCTCAGCCCTGGGGTGCCTCCCACAATTAGGGCGGGTCTTCCGGATCTTCCCGATCTAAAAGCTCCCTCTGGGACATGCCCAGAGGTTTGTTGCCAAGTTGACAAAGCTAACTATCACATACCATATATCAGTCTTGTGTTGAACTTGGTCCTGGGGATGGAAATCAGGACTTCAAACATACTAAGTGTTCTACCTCTGAGCTTTCCCTCAGCCCCTGGTTTCCTTTCTTGGGTGAGAATTTTCCCTTTTTACAGTTGTTTAAGATGTTTAAACACTTCCGTGTACTTTAGTACATCTGGCCCTCAGGGAAGTACCATTTTACAGGTTAGGAAACTGAGTTCTAGCCTCTCCTCTGAGGGGTCCAGGTTACTCTGATAGCTGGTAACCCGGCCAGGTTTAAACAGCCCCTTGAAGCTCAGCAGGAAGCTGTTGTCTGTTGGGATGTTGGGTCCTCAGGCCTCATTTGTGGAGACAGAGCTCACTCAGCATCTCTCTATGACATGTTAGCTTGCACACCGAAGAGACCGTCACCAGAGTGTCTCGGAGAAGACCTGCAGGACACATCCACGCCGTGACACCGTAGAAACACTTGTCAGCAGGGGAGGAGCTCTGTGGTGCAGAGTGGGCACGCTGTGGGAGACCCAGATTCCTTTCCTGGTGAGGTTAAAGACCAAAGCCAGCCGGACTAGCCAAATGCCTGCTAAGGGACTCGTACAAGTGCTATAGTTGAATTCCTAACTGTCCCCAAAGGTGCACATGGCTAACACTTGCTCCTCACCCCGTTGGCCTCTTTCTCACCCTCATTTGTTTCCTGGCCATGACACCAATTGTTCTGCTTGGTCATGTGATTCCTCCATGACCTACTGCCTCACAAAGTAATGTAGCCACTGCTCTCATGAACCTAGAGGTTCTGAACCATGAGTCCAAGTAAACCTTTTCACTTTATAAGTTGATTCTCTTGGGTATTTGTTAATAGTGTCAGAAAGCTGACTAACATAATCCACAGTGTGACGCATTCCAAACATCAAGGTCGAGAATCGGAAGCTACATTCATGAGGTGGCAGCAGCAGCCTGATGATTCAGATCACAAGTGACTGTGTGGTAAATATTTAAAATACAGAAACAAATGAGTCACAGCATTGGTAGCTATCGTAACAAAAGCTCTTCAGGGCCTTGGCACCAATGGGGGCAGAGATCTCTGAATCTGGAGGTCAGAAGGGTCCTAGAAAGTGCCTCCTCTTGTCCCTATTATCCAATGAAAACTCATCCCCACCCCCATGATGTCCTATTTTGAAAAGTTTCCCTACAAGACAGTTGCACAGAGATGGAACGTAGTGGTCACCCCAGGGTCCTGCAGATATCCAAGGTCACCAGTGTTCTGTAGTCCTGTCTGAAGTCCCAGGTCTGTCTTGTTTTGTCCTTGCTTGCAGCTGTCACCAGTGACCATGAAGGGGGCTGTGACTGCTACATCCAAGGCAGTGTGGCTGTCAAGACCGGTTCTGTGGAGGCCCAGACGGCTCTGAAGAAACGGCAGCTGCACACCACCTGGGAGGAGGGCTTAGCCCTGCCCCTGGGTGAGGATGAGCTGCCCACAGCCACCCTGATGCTCACCCTGCGGACCTGTGACCGCTTCTCCCGCCACAGTGTGATTGGGGAACTCTGCCTGGGCCTGGATGGAGCATCTGTGCCCCTGGGGGCGGCGCAGTGGGGTGAGCTGAAGACCACAGCAAAGGTAGGGGTTTTCAGACCCCAGAGCAAGAGCGGGCTCATCGAGGGTGGGAGCAGAACGCTAAGATGGTGAAACAAGGCTCAGAGACATTCTCAGCTCACAAAACTCTGCTTGGTCTCCTGATCAGGGGCTGCAGCAGATTTGTGGTCCAGAACTTGGGTTCCTGGCACCCATTCCAAGGGGTGCTTCTTACTGTCCAAAGACACCTCTACCACCAGGAACAGTATCATGACGAGGGTGGCAACAGCTTCCCTGCTATGGCAGAGTTGCCCTCACCTAAATCCAGTCATGGTTCTTATGCTCCTCTCAAGCTTTGCCCTGCAGAGGTGAGCTGAGGAAGGAAGTACCGAGCCCCTCTGCTTTCAGAGCATGCAAACTTGGAGTAAACTGATACAGCTGGCTGCTGGCAGCCAGTCTGAGACATGTATTACAGCCTGAGGTGGTTGAGCCTATACATGCTCTTATGGAGAGTTCTGGAAGGCCTGGTAGGCAGGGGTTCTGGCACTGACTCTAAATGAGCTATCTTGGCTCTGTGAAGACCAGGGCCCGGTTGAGTGGTCTGCACAGATACTGTTCTGTGATGGTCTCTGCTGAGGATGCTGCTGAGATGCTGGGCTCCTTGGGAAGCAAGCCATGATCCCCACAGGCCATGACAGCACGGGGTCAAGGCAGGACAGGGATGGTGCATAAGTCATCAGTGTCAAGAGTCTGCCACTGAAGAGCCTCCAGGGAACTTGTGGTAAAGACCTGTCAATTAGCTGGTCTACAGCACTAAGACATGTCCAACCTTTTGACACTGGGACATGAAGTTGACATTTACAAAGATAACTATCAAGAGCCACACAATCGAGTTTTATTTAAAAAAATCATAAAATAATCTTAGACTGTTTTAAGTGAGTTTGTGGTTTTGCATTGGGTGGCATTCCCAGCAGCCCGTGGGCCACAGGCTGGACCAGTCTGGATCAGCTTGCAAGGCCCAAAGTGTTGCCAGCCTTTCCCATCACCCTTTCTGGATAAAGCAAGTTGCCAACCTGCCCTTTGAGACACCATTTCTGTGCTCCCCATCTCAGTGGCTCAGCTCAGGGAATCATCTTCCTTCTAGTAGTTACTTCCCAACCCAGGCAGGGGAGGGTAACACTGTGACTACCCTGTCTGCACACAGGGGCAACTGAGGCTGACCTGATTAGGAATCCACCAGCACCAGCATACCAGACAGGGCAGACGGCTCAGCCTCAACGGCATGTCCTTCTGACTCATTCTGGATGCTTTGCTCAACTGCCATGCACCTGCCAGAGGAGGTGACAGGCGTGGGTCTTTCCTATGCAAGCCTGGACTGTAGTGGGAGGGGGCAGAGAGCACCCCACTCTTCACTTGCTTCCCTTGGGGTCATCATTTCTTCTGGGCCCTGTTTATCTGTTGTTTTTTCCTCCTCAGCTTGGAAAACTGATAGGAAAAACCACAGCCACCCTTTGAGACCTGCTGCCTCAATGCCTACTTTCTAGTTAGTATGTGATTTGGATGCTTGTGGGGGTCACAGACAGGGCCCCTGATGGGAAAGAAGACATATGGGCTTATTAAACTGATAAGCTGGCTTTTTCTGGAGCTTGGGAGGTTCCCCTAGCAGACATGAGTGTTTGGGTATGACCCCAGAAGGGCTGAAACACACCTCCCTGAGACAGAAATCCTGGGAATCTTGCCTGCTTCTGTCCGTCCCCCAGAAGACAACAATCACTCATTCACAAGCACATCACCTAACCCCTGCTGTGTCCCAGGAAGTATGCCACAGCTGCAGCGGAGTCCCGTCCTCTGCTCATCCATCTTAATGTCATCAGTCTGGCTGTGGCTGTCGCCAACTCCACAGATACGAGGCACATCTCTTTCCCTCTGGGCAGTGTTGGGGGAGACATCAAGCTTCAGGCCATCTCAGGAAACCCCACCCAGATGGAGAGCGAAGGCTGATTTGAAGCTGGTGAAGGAATCTACAGTTATTGCAACCCAGCTGTTTCTTCTTTTCCGGGCTCGAATGGGTTAACAGAGGTGGCAGCAGTGCCCCAGTTCCAAACGGAAAATGTTTTGCCAAAAGTGGCATGTGCGTCACTAGGGACAACAGAGTACCCAACTCTGAGGGCAGCTTGGAGTGATTCATTGAGCATCTAGAGAGAAAAAGAGGTGGGGAGAGACAGGAGAAAGGAGAAGCATGGGGTTGCTTTTCATCTGTGGTGCTCTGAGCATCTGAACCCAGCCAGGTGTTCCTGCAGTTGTCCTGCATGACGACATCCACAAGCCTGGTCCTGGTTTTCACTCACACACACATGAGAAGCCTTGCAAAGATGCAGGCCTGCTCTGTGAAGAGCAGAAGGCTCAGGCCTGGGCATCTGTCACCACAGCCTAGGCCAGCTGTGGAGCTCTGTCCCCAGACCTGAGTGCCTCTATTGTAAAACGAGAGCTCTAGGGGAGACTGTCCACCTAGGAAGCCAGAGCAGTGGCCTGGGACTTGGGCTCCCTTAGAGCAGACTTCATAGATTTGCTATGTTATCACCACTGACCCAGGTGGTAACAAGCCCCGTTTGGCTTTCCTGCAGAGAATGAGAATTTCAGTGTCCTTCTCAAGGTCATTGCCAAGATTAAGAGAGATGTCTGAAATGTTTCTAGCAAACATTTATTTTGTGTCCAGTGTGTGGCTGGTGCCAGGGATGTGCAATGGCCCTGCAGTCTAGGGGGCAGGCAGCACACTGGTGTGGGGCACAGTGCTCTTGTTGAACAGACCTGCGCTCATGTCATCCCAAGATTCCCCGAGACTCCCAGCTCAATTTGTCACGTGACTAGCCACCTATATCTCATTAAACTTCTACTGGAATCTCAAGCCCATGGGCTGTCTCTGGGCACCTCAACAGACCAGGCTGGACCACCAGCTGCCTCAAGGATCCAATTAGCAAAGATGCAAAGGGGCAGAGCAGGAAGCTTGTTTCCCCGCGCTACGTCAGGAGGGTAGCAAGTCTAGCAACCTCCTAGAACACTGTCTGCCTTCCTGCCTGACAGTAGCTCCCAAACGATACAGGAACAGCAGCCGTGGGGACGAAGGTGTGGGTGCCATTACCGTGCTTCTCTGCAAGGGCATTGCTCCTGCTTTGTGGGGTCCAGTTCCCAACATGAGGTAATGGCCTGCAGGTTCCCCAATTCTTAGAACTAGAAACACCTCAAAAAAGGAGAGAAGATAGAGGAACAAAACAGAGGAGTCAATTAGGATGGAGAACTGGCTCCTCCCTCAAGAGCAAAGGACAGTTCCAAAGGAGTCCCCCGGGAGGAAGGAGCCACTGGGGTCATGGTGGAGACATTTGTCCTGGATGACAGACAGGCATGCTCTGAGGCAGAGGGTGTGCTCAGAACACACAGCAAGCTTCCACTAACTGCAGCTGGGCCCTGTGCCAGGGTGACCACTCACCAGTGACCCCAGTGTTGGGGTGGGGAAGGGGCTCCCTGAGTCCCCTCACTGTGCACCAAGAAAGGACAAAAGCTGACTCCTAAGGCTGTGCCACAGGGCAGGGCAGGGTTCCTTCAAAGATCTTGGCGACATTTCAGACTCCTGCAGGAGGTTGACGGGGGACATTGTAAACCAGCATATGGGGTGGACAGAGATGGAGGGCCTGGGAGCCCCTGAGACCAGGATTCGTGCCTCCTTGGACTACACCACTGCTCCTGGGTCCTTGCCCAGCCGTCCCTGCTGCTCCAGCCTTGTGCTGATGTCGCTGGTTTCTATTGGTGTATCCAGTCCTTGTAAGCGTTCGGACAGCCACTTCATTGGTGATATCACCTCCAAAGCTGGAGTTACCTTTTCAAACAAAGAAACAGACTTGGGGCTGGGGAAATGACTCCGAAATTCAGAGCTCCTACCACTCCGAAAGAGAATCCAAGTTCCAGCACTCACATTGGGTAACCCCAGCTTCAAGGGAGCTGATGACCTGCACTCCCACATGCACATACCCACACAGAGACACACATATAAACATATGCTTAAAAATAAGTGAAATCAAGAGGGGGGAGAAGTAATTCTCTATTCTCCCAGGAGCCTGATGGGTACATACTGTGACTCAAAAACTGGGTTTCCTAGGACCCTGGAGTTCTACCAAAGTACCTCCAGAGTGTAGATAAAGAGTAGAGAAGGAGAGCCCCCCCCCTTTCTGCCCTCAATGTAGCCTGAGTGGAGGCTATTTTTCTGTTTGTAAGTTGGATATAAAGAGATAACATGTGCCAGGGTGTGGTGGCTCATGCCTAATCCCAGAACTCTAGAGGGAGAGGCAGGTGAATCTCTGTGAGTTTGAGGCCAGCTTAGTGTACATAGTGAGTTCTGAGCCAGCCAGGGCTAATGTCGTGAGACTCTGCCTCAAAACAAAACAAAACAAAACAAAACACAAAAAAGGAAAAAAAAAAAAAAAAGAAACAAACAACACAGAAAGATGACATATGGAAGACAAGACTCCTGATCACACACAGCCCCCTTCCTCTGGACCCTGCTGCCTTGTACAGTGGTAGATAAACTTACCTTTAGTGAATGGACGCTGGAATATCTGTGGGGTATGAGGGCAGTGTGACTCTAGTCTCGGCTGCAGTTGATGGGTCAGAAGCCAAGTGTAATCCCTTACTCTCCTGTTTTCAGGAACCATCTGCAGGGACTGGGGAGGTCCTTCTGTCCATCAGCTACCTCCCGGCTGCCAATCGCCTCCTGGTGGTGCTGATTAAAGCCAAGAACCTCCACTCTAACCAATCCAAGGAGCTTCTGGGCAAGGGTAAGTGAGGCTGCAAGGAGACAGGCAGGGTGCCCCAGCTCTGGGATGCGTGCAGAAGGCAGTGGCATAAAATGGAGGTGGGTGAACAGGGAGGTGATAGGAATCCAGCTGTAGAGTCAATCTCAACATCTGTTGCCCAGGATACACTAGTCAGTTCTGACGGACACACTCATGCCTTTAAGTTCTCTCACATCTCTGCTAGTGTTCCCACATGCTCCCACTCTCTTCTCTGTTCCAAGCCTTGGCCAAATACCACCCCCAACACACACAACTGCTGAGCATGGGTGACAGCCGAATGCACCCCACCATACACACCTGCTGAGCATGGGTGACAGCAGATAATGTGTGGCTGTGAGGGTAAAGTCTGGAGCTTAAGGAGCCTATAGCATGGCTACCCACATAAGCCTCTTCATGAAAGCCTGTAGGTTTGGGGTTGCCTTCTGATACCTGGGCACAGGTCCCTAGTCACGGAGACTGAGCAGGCTCTCCTAGCAAAGCAGGAAAGCAGCAGGGATGAGCCGGGTCATACCTACACACAAAGCAAGATAACAATACTACAGAAATCATCATTATCATTATGTATAAAAAGTTACAACACAGATTTGCCCGTGCATTCCTAACAGGTCTTGGGCAAATGAAATCAGAAGGGCTGGTGTTGTAGTCCTGAGCCACAGGTCAGAGGTGGATGTCTTGCTCTTCATCCCTTCCAGTCAATTCTGTCTTGCTTTTTTTTTTTTTTTTTTTTTTTTTAAATAGCTCCCATCAGGACCATTACAGAAGAGCACTTTGTGTCTGAAATATCTCTGCAGAAATAACAAACTAACCACCCAGGGGCGATAACGATAGCAATAAATACAAAGTAACAATTACTCTCACATTAGCTTGGGCAACCTTGACTAATGAAAATAAAATGTCCTAAGCTGTGGAAGCTTGCCTGCTGACTTGTGAATTTCCTGGGGACCTGGGAGCAGGGAGCCTGTCCTCACCCTCTCCACAGGAAATCCAGGTCCTCAAGGAAAGCTTAGAAAAGAGACAAGTGACCAGAACTCAATTGGCCAGCAGGAAGTGACTCATCATCTTAACAATGGACTGGAGAATGATGGTGGGGAGCACACTGTTTTCCTGGTCTGATTTGAAATCAAACTGGAGGACACATAAGGCCTCGTCTCTGACTTGGTTTGTCAAGTCACTTAGAAGGTCTATGGTCAACGTGGTTCCCCAGAGGCCCTCTGACATGCCCAGGTCTGAGCCACCCATTGACTTTTGTGACAGGCTAATATATCTCTAATCTGAAAATCCAAAATCCAATAAATGCCAACATCTGAACTCTCCTGACCACTAGTGGAGAATTCTGCTCAAAACAAAACAACAAAACAAAACTTGGTTTTATGTTGTATAAAATAGTCTTCAAGCTGTGTGTACGATGCATGTGTAGGCCCGGAATCCCAGCTACTGTGAAGGCAGGAAGACCTCAAATTCCAGGCCTGCGTGGGCTGCAGAGAAAGTTCAAGACCAGCTGGTGTGACATAGTGCAACCCTGTCTCAAAACCAAAAAGAAAAAGAAAGCTGGAGATTTTGCTCAATGGTAGAATGCTTGCTTAGTATGTGTAAGGCCCTAGGTTCAAGAAAAAAAGAACCATGAAGTGGATTTTATGCTTCCCTAAGCATATCCCATCCCCAAGATATCTTGAAATATATATATGCACATTTTCCCCAAGTCTGAAAAACACCCCAGATCTGTAAAGTTTATGGTCTCAAACCTTACAGATAAGGATACTCAACCTGGATGGTCAGTCTCTCACATTCTAGTGCAAGTTACAGACATAGCAACTTCGTCTCTCTTCCTAAATCTCGGCCAGTGCCTGCCATCTAGTAGATACTTCATACCTGTTGAGTGAATGCACCGTCCAGTGGAGGTGTAGGGAGAAGGAGACGTATTCCAGGTGCCATCAGACCCTAGCAGCTCACCCCCACCCTGTCTTTTTTTCCTCTGTACCCTTGCCCAGATGTCTCTGTCAAGGTGACCTTGAAGCACCAGGCTCAGAAGCTGAAGAAGAAACAGACGAAACGGGCCAAACACAAGATCAACCCTGTGTGGAACGAGATGATCATGTTTGAGCTACCAGATGACCTGCTGCGGGCATCCAGTGTGGAGCTGGAGGTGCTGGGCCAGGGAGAGGAGGGCCCGAGCTGTGAGCTGGGTCACTGCAGCCTAGGCCTGCATGCCTCGGGCTCTGAGCGCAGCCACTGGGAGGAGATGCTAAAAAACCCACGCCGGCAGATTGCCATGTGGCACCAATTGCACCTGTAGTCGGCTGCCAACCACCAACCTCGTCCTTCTTGGGCACGGTCATCCTCCAGGCTCAGCTGCCAGTCGCCCCCTCCTACCCCTGTCCACATGCCTACACCTGAAGACAGATGCAGATGTGTTGGCTGAAGCCAGGATCTCATTCCTCTTTATATATATTCCCAATACTAAAAAGTGAGCAGAGTCACCAAGGCAGTGTGATTGGCACATCAGGATCATTCAGAAGACTGCCTCTTTCTCATCTGTGCTATGGGAAAAGACGCGTGTCAGGTACACTCTGTGGGCAGCCATCCTTGCTCACTTTAGTCTAAAGCAGTAGTTCTCAACCTGTGGGTCCTGACCTCCTTGGCAAACCTCTATCTCCAAAAATCCTTACATTATGATTCACAACAGTAGCAAAATTAGTTATGAAGTAGCAATGAAAATGATTTTATGGTTGGAGGTCACCATAATGTGAGGAACTTTATTAAAGAGTCTCGGCCTTAGAAAGGTTGAGACCCACTGGCTGGCCAGAAGGTCCTTGGGCCTTTGGGGGTCACGCCAGATTGATGCTCTGGGTGGAATACACAGGGCATCTGTCTTTAACAAGCACAGGGTCTCTGGAGCAGAGCAGGAGGGGCTGCTTTCCATCCTTGTCCTCCAGGAGCTCCACACCAGGGCAGTGTGAAGAAGGGAACGCTCTGCTTGCTCTAATTCTCCCCTTTTCTGCATTTGCTGTTCCATCCCACTCTTGAACTGTGTTGTGTGTTTTGAGTGTTTTATTTAAGAAATCAGGGTGGGCTTTGTTTGTTTGTTTTTTATCATACCCAAGGAACTCTTTCCCTGGCAAGCTCTGGTGGCATTCTCTGGGGTGACTGGTGCATTCTGAGGGCTAGCTGTCATGTCCACTAATGCCACCACCCTCCCCCAACTGACTCTGTGGGGCAGATATGTCCTTCTCAGTGTGCCCGTACTTCAGAAGGAAGCAGCTCTGAGCTTGGCCTATTCCATCTGGCTATGTGAACGGGGAGATGGATAACAACTCCAAGAGGAAATACGGCCTCTTGAAACGCACTGCCCTCCAGCTTGGGAGACATGTCCCTTTAACTGGCAAATGACAAGAGTCTAGGTTTGGAAATATCTGCCTCCATTGATATTTCCAACAGCTACCCACACTGGGAATTAAGTGTAAGTGGCTGCAGGCGCGGATACCTGTGAGACAGGATTTGGATTGTCAGTCACTTCCTTGCTCTACGGCGCCTCGGTGTGGCCATCTATAACACAGCACCGATGTCACCGGAGCCTGCTTGCCCAACTACAGAAGGCAAGCAAAGAGGCATCTAAGCAGACATAAGTTGTCACTGCTCACCTGATGGCACTCCTAGCTCCTCATGGCTGTGCTTTCTTTCCAAAACCTCCTCTGTAAACTACTCAGAGATGTCAGACTGGTGAATCAAAAGTCTTCAGTCACTTTTTACATTGGCTTAGCTTGTTTCCAGCCATGCTTGTAAGCCGCTTCTAAATCGGCTGAATCTGCGTGAACAGTTGGGATCAGTGGGAAGGAACCTAAGCCTCTGCCAGGGAACACTTTCTAGCAAGAGACCAAAGCTGAGGCGAAAATAAAGTGAGAGGCCATTTCAGGCTGGGCTGCTGCTGGACAGTTAGGAGTTCACCTTCAGTCCTCTGTGAGTCCCCTCCCAATGTCAACCAGGATAAATGTATCAGTTTGTTGAGTGTTTGCCCACCAAGACCTGGCATGTGTCTGTCCATTCTGATTTGAGATGACTCCAGGGGGTGATGACCTTAATGGAAACAGCAGATCATGGGATTATGAGGCAGTTCAGGTGAGCTCAGACGTAAAGGGACCCAGGGGAAGGTGGCGGTCTCTGAACTGAAGTGAAGTGGGGATCTTTGGAGGAGAAAGGTAATCCTGTGGAGTGTTTCTGCCCTTGGTGTTTTCTGTTGTCACATGCTGCGTGTTCATTATGCAGTCCCAAATCAAAGCACAAAAAGACGCATGAGACATTGTGGTCACATGTCTGGTCACACTTTGGAACACAAACCTTACAGTGATAAATAAATCATTTCCAAAGGGGTTGGCAGCCCAGTGTTTTTCTTTGTTACTTTTCCTTCATATTTTAGATATATAAGATTCAGAAAAAATGTGCACTAAGTACCCATGAACCACTGCCAACTTCAATAAACCTTGACAACTACAGTTGAATCCCCTCTAGTGTCCTATACTGAGAAGACCAGGATCTTGCATTCTGATTTGTTATCACCAGCATTCTTTATGGTTTTACTATATAATCATGTGAACCTTTGGCACTAGAGAGTATCTGTGTGTTTCTAAACTTTACTTAAATTCTTAAATTTCACCACACTATTTTTGTTCAACATTAAAATTTTAAGCTTCATGCAGACATATGGTTCTAACTAATTTCTTTTTCATATAATATTCCACTACATGGATCTACCATATCCCATTTTATTGATGTACTCCTCTTTCTCTCTCTCTCTCTCTCTCTCTCTCTCTCTCTCTCTCTCTCTCCCTCCCTCCCTCCTTCCCTCTCGCTCTCCCCGTCTCCCTCTCCACCAATCCCTGTCTCTCTTCTCCTTCTCAGCAGTTATTTTATGGTAACTGCCACTGTGGACATTCTTATGAGTCTTTCCCATGTACATGTATAGTCTCTTGGAGATGTCTCTAAAAGTGAGTGGAAACGCTAGGGCAAAATGTGTGTGTATGTGTGTGCACATGTGTGCATTTTGGAGCTTTGACTACATTTCTGGAAAGAAATATCGAGTGGGCTCTTGTGACTCTTCAAGACTCTACCCAGTATCCCGTCTGTGGAGGACTGAGGAAGCAGGGGACAGGAAGGGGCAAAGGGCTGCATGGAATCCGGCCACTCTAGGCCTTCCAGGTGTCCTCAGTGCTGGCCTCTGGAAGAGGCGTCTTGAGATTAAGCAAAGGACTAAGTTTTATTTATTTATTTGATTTTGGAGGGTTTATTTTATTTTATTTTTGAGACAGGGTCTCTCTATGTAGTCCTGGCACTCACTATGTAGATCACTATGCCCTGGCCTTGAAATCACAGATATTTGTCTTCTTCTGCTCCCTGGGTGCAGAAGAATGGAAGGTTCTTTAACCAAGATAAATGACTTCTAAAACAGTCATGTGGTATTTTCACATGTGACTACTTACTTTATACTTTCTACAACCATTGTTACATCCCAATGGCAACAGGGAGGCACTTGTATTTCTGTAATAAAATGGGCTAAGTGGGCTTTATTCCACAGAGCCAAATATCATACACTATAATTCGCAGGTAACTATGAAGACAGCCCACCTAAGCCCCAGACTACCACTTGGTTATAGCAGTATATGAAAGAGAAATCGTGGAGATCCTTGGTTACTGAATCAAGGGCTTCCCATGGAAGAGCCCTCAACAACAAACCATGCTCTGACAGGATAAGGTCACCTTCATCTGGAGCTCTGAGCCAGAGCTGAGACCCTGGAACCCTGTGGGACACTGTCTCTGGCCACCATTACTTCCCCAAATGAGTCAATTGCCTCTGGGCCTCAGTGTCCCTATCTATAAAATAAATTTGAACTAAATGGCCCTAAGGCCCCTTCCAGCGTTAACCATTTGTAATTCTGTGGTTTAGCACGTGTCTTAACTAGGGCTAGTACTATGACAAAACAACCATGAGTAAAAACAACTTAAAGAGAGGAAGGCTTGTGTTCTGCTTACATATCCAAAGTCATAGTCCACTGAGGGAAGCCAAGCCAGGAATTCAAACAGGGTACGAACCTAGAGGCAGGAGCTGAGGCAGGGGCCATGGAGGGGTGCTGCTTACTGGCTTAGTCCTCATGGCTTGCTCAGCCTGCTTTCTTATAGAACTCAGGGCCACCAGTCAGGGGTAGCATCACCCACAATAGCCAGGGCCCTCCCCCATCAATCACTAGTTGAGAAAATACCCTAAAGGCTTGCCTGTCTACAGACTTGATCTTATGGAGGCATTTCTCAATTGAGGTTTCCTCTTCTCAGATGACTTTAGCTGTGTCAAGTTGGCATAAAACTAGCCAATACAGACTGGTAACAACTTTGTTTTCACATGTCTCATGTAGAAATAAAAGGAAACCCACACAGGTGGGTGCCTGCCCTCTCTGCTTCGCATTGGATAAAGCTTTGCCGTCTGTTGACAGTCCCTCTGAAGGCTACCGATGCTCCCGTGAGCAAGAGCATGGTACCGGAGGCTCGGAGGGAGCTGGGTCTCATCTGTTTGATTGATGCTTGGCACTGGTACTTTTCTGCCCAAGAGTTCTTACTTTTTTAGAGCCAGTTGGATGCCAAAATTTGGAAGATTCAAGTTGGAGCACATGTCCATCTCCCTCCACAGCAGACATCTGCCCGGGATAAAGTTGAGAGATGGAGGGGTTGAGCACTACCTTAGTGCTGGAAAATGCTCCCCCACTCCCGAACTCCCTGCCCTTTTCTCTTGCAGGTGAATTGGTACAGATGGTCCCAAATGGGAACTGAGCAGCTTTCCCCAGACCAAGGTGAAGGAGCCAAGCCATTCTTGATATTGGGAAATAGATGTTGTCATGGAAACGAGTCTAGTGGTAACCACTGTGATTAAAGCAGAGCTCCTGTGGCATCTGGTCTTCAGTTGGGATTCGGCACTTGTCAAAGTAGCCTCCAATTTCTTGACACACTTTCCAGAGGTTTTGAGACAGCTTGTTGGCAAATGTGGGTGGCAGAAGTCCTACTTCAGAAACTCCGATGCCATCCAGGGACAAGCGAGGAGAACCTGCTTTTCCAGCCCAAAGTAACAAGTCAAATTTCTCTCCAGCCCCTCCCTTGAGGGGTCAGGTGAGATGAGCAGATGCAAGCTGAGGAAGGAGCCCCAGTGCTCTCTCTGAGGAAGGAATGGTGGTTCCCACTCAGGCTAAGGTATAGGTCATCCATTTCTCAGGTGTTCCTGGCAATACCAGGAGATGAGAACCCCAATACTTCCTGGCACTCACTTTATCTTGATAAAAAAGGGGCACAACAACGATGAAAATGTAATTGTGCCCAGCAGGTTGCAGCAGTGATTTTTCCAAGGCCGTATGCTTCTAAGAGACTGGAGAATTTTAATATGATACTCTAGCCCTAAAGTCAAGACTCTTAAGATCCATCCAGTAGCCATGCATCCCTACTTGAAGATCATAGTCCCCAAGGGTTCCCTGGAACTACAGAGTCCAAACATGGCTAATCCAGAAAGAGCTGGGGATCTTTTTTCCCTAGGGGGTATAGGAGATGCTTGGTAATTTGGCTGGGAGCCTGTCCAAGGGCAAGAACAAGAGGCAGAGGTAAATTTGCCAACTGTACACAACCTCTCACTTTGCAGAAAAGGGTCTGGGTCAAGGCCAGATGCAGCCAGAGATCAAGTACAGGACCATTCTGATTGCACGAGGAAACCAAGACGGAGAGGACAATGAGGAGGAATCCAGGACTCTGGAGTGGCCAGGGCAGGTGCTGGTATTAGGCTCCGCTGAGGAGCTGCTCAGTCCTTCATCTCTTCAGCATACACTGTCACCTGCCCCCTTGGTGACAGGTGTTACCCACTGCAGATGAAACGCTTTTTATTTTTCCCTCATGGGCATTACTAAGGAAAGGGTACACACACACACACACACACACACACACACACACACACACACACAGAGAGAGAGAGAGAGAGAGAGAGAGAGAGAGAGAGAGAGAGAGAGAGAGAGAGAGAATTATATAAATGGCCATGAAAGTCCCCTACTAAGAGGGTGACATTTTGCCACAACCTGCTGCCATGCTGGGAACAGCTGTCCCAGGCATAGGGCTCAGGGCATCGACTAGGGTTCCCAGACAGATTTAAAAAAAAAAAATTGGCAGGGGTTGGAGGACCGTGTGACCACTCAGTGAGGACCAGATGAGACAAGGAGGCAGGCAGGGGCTGGAGCACAAGGGGATGATTTCCCCTGGGAAACCCATGTGGCATGCTAAGAGAGCACCCTGGCTAGATCTGCTTTCAAAGACTACTCTAGATGCTGGTACAGGAAGCTCTCCTGGTCTTCATACCACTAGCCATGCTCCTGAGTCTTCTCTCTTGGGTGATTTCAACTTGTCCTTTGGACCTTGGAAAACTGGGGGGAAGAGGGAAGGGAACGGAAGGAGTTTACTACATCCTCCGAGAGTCACTCTGAGGGGACTGACTTCATAGGCAAGGGCAGGTGGTGGGTCTTTCCCTCCTTGCTTCCTGGTGACAAAATCATGTTCCAGAAACTTCTGCAATCCCGGGTCAGTCAGATCTGGAGGCATTGAACAATAATGTCCTCTTAATTGAAACATTCTACCCTAGATAGAGAGGCTCCTTTAGACTCAGGAAGTAAACTATTACACGTTTCATGAAGTCCCTGAAACTGACTAGATTCTCGAGGCCCCTCCCTGCCCAAGGGAATATAAATAGTAGGAGTTGACTGGACTCTGCAGGTTGCACAGAAAGCTCCAGGGTTCCAGCTTTCATAAGCTGTCATCTGTGCTGGGGTGGGCTTTCAGTGATGTAACTTGTCTTTAAGTTATCCATACTTTTGTAAGTAAGCCTTCACCCATAATCCTGTAAGGAACCCCAATAAAATTGTCTCACCAAGGTGGACTGTTGTTGCTTTGGTCTGTCATTGGTTCCCTCTCTAGGATTTATTTGAGTCTCCTCCAAAATAGTATCACACAATACAACTGGTACCCAAACAGGGACTGATAAAACCAAAGATGAGCTGGGGGTGGGGGCAGGGGTGGTGGTGGAGTCTGCATGGCCCCTGAAGTAGATGCCAAGACACAAACCTGAGGCTGATGGATGTGAAGATGGAACACCTGTTCCGGAAGTCCTCAATATAGCGACCCTTCCCCCATGAGGAATGGAATGTTGTACCTCCTTAATATAGTGGTGGTTGCAAGGTTCGTTAGACGGTTGACAGAGTACACAACAAGGCTGAACTGTCTATGAGTGGAGAATCTTTGGAAGGGATTCCCAGGGTGGCCATCTTCCTCTGCTTGGTACGGAATGACATGTCTCCTCAATGAATAGAGTCCACATTATTTTCCCCACTCCCTCCGCCACCCCCGCTGAGTATGTACTGTAAAGTACACCAGAGTTAAAGATTGTTCACCCAGACTGGGGTCCTTTAACAGGCAGACGTAGCTGACGGAAAGGCAAGCTCCACAGTGCTGCTCTGCAGTCTGTCAGAACCAAGGGTCCAGCTCCAGCCATGGGCTTGGGAGGCTAGAGTGAAGCCCTTGGGTTTGAACTGAGCCAAGGAATACAAGCCAGCCCTATTGAGACTATTAGGGGCTGGGAGGTACACAGTGTCCCCATGACAACAGCATCATGCCAGGATGAGGAGGCAGATGGATCAAGGGAAATGTCTGCGGACCATGGAAGGCTAAATGGGGCAGTGTCTCCTGTCCATGTCACTGTACCCAACACTGCTCTTTTGACTAAAGAATTGATAAAAAGTCATGAGGTCTTTTTATACTGTACTAGGCCTTACTAAGTTTTATTTTTATCACCCCCTTAGCTGTCCAAGACCAACTAGGACTTCTTATCTAGGGTGGATGTCAGTGGGCTTTTGAGATCCTACCCACTCTCTGTAAAAAAGCTTCTGTTACGTAATGCCAACCTTTCAGCATTTTTGGATTTGTAAAAACAAGTAAAAAGCAGTAGAGGCCATTGTTGACATTGTATGACACAGATATGTCATATAATGAGAATGGAATGAGCAGTCAGGGGAGTCAAAGGTTGTTGGACAAAAAGCTCAGAGCAGGGAGCTGCTGGCCAGGGAGGTCCCATAGGTCCCCAAAATAATGTCATTGCCACTGCTGTTAGCTGTATGTCAGAACTGGATAATATGGCCCTATGGGTGAAGACAATGTATGTTCTGATTGTAAGACATGGGGAAATAAGGCTGGGACGGAACTGAATATTCACTCCCCACTGACTTGTTTTTATAATGTTGGAAGGTATAGTGCAGCCTCCTAGGGGACAGCTGTTACCAACAGTCTTACTTGGCTGTGCCAAGAAAGGCAAGACTGCAGGTACTGCAGTAGCACAGACTGTTCAGGGTTCAACAAGCAACTTTCTGGTTGGATTTAAGGCCCGCTCCATAGGAAGGAATTCATGTCTGACACTGCAATCTAGGACAAAAACCTGTGGCTGAGAAGGTCCCAGGACCCAGTAGGGAAGCAACTACTGTTGTTTTTTGTTACATGGATGTGATATGGCTTTGTTAAACTTTCCTCTAAATACTTGTATGCTTAGGATGAGCCACAGGGCAATGCTGTCAGCTGCAACTGGTCATAAAAGGATGTTTCCTTTGCAAGTGATGGTGAACTGGCAGAGCCTAGTAACCATCAGTGAAGGCCTGAAAACAAGAGACTGTTGCAGTAGCAGAGTAGCCCAAGGCTTGGACCTCTACATCAACTCTCCAAGGCTCAGAGAACACCATGGACAGGCAGTGGAAAGAATAAAAGTGTGAGACCAAAATGAGCCATCTTAGAAATAAGACCAAAATGCTTTCACCCTAAAACTAAGGCCCAGTTTCTCCTTTTAGGTACAGGCCATGAGTTACTAAAACCAGTCAGTTCAGATTCCAGGAAGTGTAAAAGTACAGAGTCACAAGGTAGTCACAAGGTAATGACTGCTGGACTATGGAATATCCTTTCCCTGGTTTCCAGGGTAACTGACCACAGAAATGTCCCCACCTGAGGGCAGCCAATGAGAAATGGTGGCAGGCAACCACTCCCTTATAAGTAATATTAAGTCATGATTTCTAGAAAATCCCTAGAAGTGAGCCAATCAGAATTGTACCTGTACTAGCACCTTTAAATGATGTAACCTTGTGGTTTTTGCCTTTAAAAACTGAGCTTGCAGAGAGGTGGGCACTTCCTCCAGCCTCCACTGTGTTGGATGTATTGGACGAAGTCCCTGCTTAGGCTTATATTGCTTTTGGATATTCCAAATTAAACCTTGCTTTTGCATTCCAGCATGCTTGTCTTTGGTGGTCTCTCTAGGGGTCGTGATCTGGGCACAACAAAAGAACTAGAGAAAGTGCTGTGTAGCAATTTCCTCTGAACTGAAACATTGCATCCTGAATGGATGCTCATTAGGACTTGAGAGGTTCTGAAGAGAGGCTTCTTAAGACTCTGTATAACACTTAAGTCTCAGGAAATCCCTGGAACTTAATCAGACTTCCAAGGCCCTTTGCTCTCCAATGTTATATAAGTGGTAAGGGCAGAATCTCCTTTCTGTTAAGTTATTGCAACCCTTCCAAAAGGGTTCCAGCTTTCATGAGTCATTACGTATGCTGGAACAATCTTTTGGTAATGTAACTGCCTGTTAGTCATCCATATGACTGTAAGTAAATCCTCACCCACATTCCCCTAAGTAACGCCAATAAACTCATTGGCTCACCAAGTTGGACTTGGGTGGAATCCTTACTTTGTCTGTCACTGGATTGAGAAGACTTCTGTTCACATCTCCCTAGAAATAGTGCCATACAACAGTCACTAGGTGACCAATGTGGAGGTGATGGTGCTTCTGGGCTGAAAGGAAAATGTCTAATGCTAAGAAGGCAGAAGTAAGGAGAAAGGAAGAGGGAAGACCACTGTGAGGATGTTGGATGGGGAGAGGGACCAAGAGCAGAGGCCTCAGCATCTCAAGGGGAAAAGCCTGAACTTAGAGCAATGTCATGAATGACTATATGCCTGCTTAACTCCTTCCTCAAAAGATGTGGGAAAAATCTCACCCTCGTCAGTGCCAACAGCAAAATACTCAGGAAAGACCTTTCTAAGCAGGTGGGGACCAGGCCTGCAAGTGGAGAGTCTCCAAAGGTATTTAAGCAGGGGAGCTGGAGCCCATTGGTCTGCAGAGGCTCTGGATGCTTCCCCAGAGAGATTCTTGGAGGGCCAGCGTCCATGGGGTAGGTGTTTTACATGGTTCCAGTCACACCTTCTTTGGCCTGATTGATATGTGCAGGGGCTTCCTGCCCTAAGTGGACTGCAGTGGGAAAATAAAAAGCAGCAGAGAACAGCTAAAGAGGACTCAAGGACCCTTCCAACCCCACAGCTGAGCCTTTGGTGGGGTCCACATGACTCACTGAGGCCCATCACAGAGGCAAGGAGCCAAGCTTGATGCGTCAATTTAAATGCTTTTATTAATAATCTTCTTACATTACGAGGATAATGTGACAAAAGGAAAGACTCTTCATACAGATTATAAACCAGCATAGCTCTATTTGTATCCAGTGTTCTAGCCCCCGACACACAGGTACTATAAAGCACAGTCTGCCAAATAATAACATTGAGAGTTGTTTTTAAGAAAGAAAGTATTAACATATTAATATGTATGTGGTAATAGGCTCCTAGGAATTCCCCCCACCCCCACTTTATTTTTTTCTTTGTGATTGACATGAAAATGGTTCAGCAGCTTGGGGGTGGAGAGGAGAGAGACCAGGGCTGAAAAAGACTACTGGTTCTTCCAGAGAGGCCAAAGGATAGACTGAGGGATGCCCTAGGACATCCTGGCCTTTGTCTTCTTATGAGCAGTATTGTGAGCGGTTGCCCCCTCTGCATGGAGGCTGGTCCCCTCGATGCCCTGTGGAACGTTCTCTCTCTCTGAGGTACAGTGCATTGTGGGATTGCTACTGGGAATGCCTATCCCCTGGCCAGGCTCTGACCCACTGTAGTGGGAGAAAGGCTCGGGCCATTGGTCCTGAACTCCACTGAGCCAGGCACTAGAGGGTGTTCAGCCCAGTTGGCAGCTAGCTGTGGCTCAAGGAAGTGGGCATTGGCAGAGCAGACCTGGTCTCAACTGTGGTATGGGACTGGTCTGCTAGAGACTGAGGTCCGTTGGTAGGATGGTGAGGAAGAGCAGGGAAGACCCGCAAAGGCTCGGAATGGGAAATGAGTGTGTTTGTGGAGCCTGAAGGCAGGCTGGTCTGGAGGGCAGGGAGGGTACCTGTCCTCAGACCTCTTCTGCTTCCAGGAGAGAGAAGGGGATAGAGGACACTGGGAGCAGTAGGCTTCGGACTCCCATCTGGGCTGCACAAGCCCTCTGCCATGCCACCAGCTGGCCAGACTCCCTGGAGTCCCAGGTATCCCCACCCTGCTGGCGGGGGGTAATCTGGGAACAAGCTGAAGATACCCTCCCCAGAGAGAGTGGGCTTGAGCATCCAGTCACAGAATGAGAACAGTGTTTGTGAACTAAACCTAAACCTGCTGTCACAGCAGAGGTGGCTTGGGCTGCTTGGTTGGTTTGGGAAGAGGGGACAGATTGTCCTGAGTACAGCCAGCAGCTGCGGCTGCGCGGAGTGGGCTGGGCCAAGGCCCAGCTCCTGAACTTGAGTTGCCATTGAAAATGTCAGTGTGCAGATACATCTCTTCCACCAGGTGGGGCCTCTGGATGGGGAGAGGCAGCACTTCCTAAAGCTCACGCTGCCTTCCTCAACTCCTGGTGCTCTAGAGACAGTGGTTGAACCGGTGAAGGAGGCCAGGATGGCTAACTTCAGAGGCTTGGCCTCTAGGGGGTGGACAGAAGCATTTGGGAGGTTGGGATGACATCTTTCTGGACATCGGTTCAGCCCAGGTACTCCTTTTCTATTGCCATCAACGCTGCTCACTCCTGCTAGGGGAGGGTATTGGGGAGTTTGTGCAGAGGTCTCTCCACTAGGCGTCAGGGACCAAGTCCAACCCCCTACTGCCAAGCAGCAATGACCAGCTAAGTGCAGGCCAGTGGTAGGGGGAGGTAGGGGCCATTGCAGCTGGACCTCAGGGTATCTCCTCCCAACCTCAGCCTGAGCTGGCTGGAAAGGAGAGAAAGTGCACGGAGAGAGCTGGGACCCAGCCAGCCTCCTCTCCAACACCCCAAGGAAGATGCCCCAACAGTGGCCAGCAATCCAGCCTAGTGAGCATTTCCACCTCCTCTCCAGAGCTGTCTCCTCCCCGTTCCCAACCCAGCACCAGGCTTCCGCACCACCTTTCCAGCTCTATAGACTATTTTATATCTATTTAAAACATAGAAATGTATAAATATATAGGATATTATTTATAGATATATAGACGTGATTTACTCTTACTCTGCCGTGTATACGTACTGTATATGTCAGTATATACAATTGATATGCCTTAGCATCAGTATGATACACTGCACATACCCCTGCCTCCATGCACAGCCTCCCAGGGGGACTGGATTGCATAGGTATTTCTAGGGTGATACCATTTGAAGGGACTGGGGAAGGGGAGAGCGTGCTAGTGGAAGAGGAGGGCCATACTATTTTCCTCTCCAAAGGGCACTTTAACTCCCTCTGACTAACATGCAAAGATTACCTCAAAGACTCTTAAAAGTGCCCTGACTGACAGAGGACTGGAGAAGGGCGTTCCTCCGAGAAGGACCATGTACATCTGATGCACTTTCTCCCTCAAGGATTGGAGGAATGGTCAGATTAGAACCCAGGGCAGTGTACAAAGGAGTGATCCCACCTTAACTGCCTGCTGTGCCCGCCTTTCCTCACTCTGGAGGACCACTCTCCCTGCTGCAGTTGCTAGCCCAGTCTGACTGGGCTGCCTCTTAAAGGGCACTCAGGGCACACAACCTCTCCAGTGAACCTGGGGCCTATGCCCAAAGGGGGTGCATGGACCACAAAAAAAAAAAAAAAAGCACAAATCTGACCTGTGATTTAGCACAGACCACACATTGAAAACAGGTTAGGATGCCAAATTCCTATTTCCCTGGAGGCAGAAGTGAAAAACAAAGGTGTGTTCTAGAAGACAGAAATCAGACTTCAACCCATGTGGCCTCTCCTGGTCCCCATCTAGCTCCAGGTAGGCAGCAACGGGATGCAGCCCTCAAGCTCAGGCTGGGTAACATCTCAAGTCCATTTCCATCTCTCTACGGCCATGTCCACCTTCACACCTTCCTCCGTTTCTCTTCCTCCAAACAAATGAAAAACACTTAGGAGGTGTTTTAAGTCACTCCAGGGTCTTTGCGCAAAATCAAAGGTCTGGTACGAACAAGCCAACGAGAAACCTCAGCAAACCAACTCAAGTTGGGAACACAGAGCCTGAGCAGAGGACAGGGGCTCCAGGCACCTCACACTCAAGGGCTCCAGGAAGAACTTGGCTACAGAGGATCCTGGAGCTCAGTGGGCTCTCATTCCCCAGTGAGGATGGGGCAAGGCGGACGTACCTGGCATCATGAGATGCCACAAGCCGACATTATAAAACTAAAGTGCTGCCACTTCTGATGCCTGGACTCTGCTGTCCCTGCAGGGATTCTCCCTGGGCAGGAGCTGCCCACGGGGCTGAGCAGGCCTCCTGTCTCACACATGCTAAGTGGTCATTGCTTCCCTTTGCTCAGGAGAACATTTCAACCATATGGTTCTGCATGGTACCCGGTTGGCACAACAGCCACCAGCCCCAATCTTCAATACCATCTCACCTCCTACTCTCACCGTGAGCCAATGAAAGTCACTATTAGTCAGCCCAGAGTGAATAAGTGCCAGCCCCACAGACACATTCATTCTATGCCCACGACTCTCACTTCTGCACCAGGGACTGAGTTACAGGGCCCTGTCCCATCAGAAACAACTGCATGTATGCTGCTAGGCCGACTCTCCACAGTCTGTTACACCAGCCGAGATATGAGGAGAGCCGGGCAGACCAGAAGTGTGGGTCAACCCGAGCCCTTCTCCAACGGGCGCAGGAGAAATGCCTAGGCCTGAAATCACAGGGCCTCACAAACGAAATTCCCTAGGCAGAAGCCCTGGCCCTCCCAGGGAGCATCCAAGCTGAGAAAAGACTGTGTGTGGAGTTCATCCACATCGTTCCTTAGTCACTCATCATCCTGAGGCAAAACCAGAGTCACCAGCTCCCAGAGTTTCAGAGGCACCTAGCCGAATGTAAGCCAGTACGAGAGCTCAGCTTCTCAGCGGCTCTGAGGCAGAGGCCATTGCAGCAGAGAATAGGGGGAGGGTGGGGGAGACAGAGGACCAGAGAATTGGCAACTGTTAGCAGCCATGTGCTGTGGGAACAGTTCGTTCATGGAGGCCTCAAGGCAGGTCCACTGCTCCTGGGCACCTTAAAGAGGTTCAGGTAACGTTGGCTTGGGATGTCAGACCCTGTCTCTATGGCTGAGGACTCGAGTTTGCTCAGCCACAACCTCTTGGGAGTGGACAGTCAGTCCTGGCTTCATGTCTGGCCGAGGGCCATCCCGGAGAGGGCCCTTCCCAGGTGAAGGAAGCCCCCTGCACTGGGGAGGAGACGTGTAAGGCAACTGTTGGCAAGAGGAAAGGCCCAGGCCACCATTTATGCCCGCAGGCTGCCCACGAGAGACCCACCTGCCTTGCCAGCCATCCCTACTCTGAACCCACCTTGGTCCATTCAGCTCTCAATGAAAACTCCGCGGAGTAAAGTCTGTGTCTGTGAGGAGATGAGGTCCCAGGGCAGGAGCCGGGCAAGTGGGAGACCTTGTGCTTCACAACGGCGGCCCATGTGGCTCCAGCTAGGCTTTGACTAGGAGCGGGAGGAGCAGATGGAGGGAGACACCAGCTCAGAGCCGGCAAGTGGGATGAGGCTGGGGATTCCCAGGCCTCCGAAGGGGGCTTTGGGTTTTCCTTCCCTAGTTCCTGCTAACTCTCCCTGCTCAGAGGGCGAGGAGTTGAGATGGGGACCAGAGTGAGGTGAGGGATGGAAGTCACCAGGCAGGGTATCTCAACTGGTTGTAGAAGGCAGCATAAGAGACCTGGCAGTGGGACAGTTGGAAAGACCCAGCTTCTCGTTTGTTTAGTTTTGTTTCTTGTTTTAACATGCTACATCACTCTTGAAAACAAAAACATTTCAAAAATAATATATAATATATATATATATATATAATATATTTATATCATGAAAAGCTATTGGCTAGCAGCAATGATTCTAAAGTTATCTTAGCACCAAGACCACGGAGGCAGAGGGAGGATCTGAGGGAGGACGGACAGACTGCAGAACCAGGAAAGGGTAGCAACATGTTCAGTGTTAATGACATTTCCATGAGGCCTCAGAGACGAGACGAACCCAGACGGAAGGAAGCCACCACAGAGTTGTAGGCCCAGCTAGGCAGGTCGAGGGCATGGGGGCCTTGCCTGTGGTTAGATCTCTAATACCCCCACTGAAGGAGAGGTACAGTTCTCTGCAGAACTGACCATGGGCAGGTACTTCAGATCTCCCTCCCTTCCCCGTAGACAACCCGGATCCACATTCTGGGATCTGCATAGACTGCACAAATTGGATGTGGAAACAGGGAGGAAGTTTACGACAGCTCACGCACGTTTCTGAAAACTCTTTTCGAGGTATACTGGTAGATAAGTGAACATTGGTCAGACTCCTCTAGCTTAAACCACTGTCCGCCCCCAGGGTCGGGGGAGGCAAGCGGCCATTTCTAAAGCTTATACTGTAGCTGCAGAGTGTGTGTGTGTGTGTGTGTGTGTGTGTGTGTGTGTGTGTGTGTGTGTGTGTAGGTGTGCATACATGTTTGTACCTTGAGAATCCTGTCTCGCTTCCTGTTTTCTCCTTTTCTTTAGGACACTTCAACTCTATTCAAAATAGGAAACTGTTCATAGGCAGAGAAACTCTGTCCGGCATCTTGCGACCTTTCTGCCGGGCTGCAGAGCATACCATCAGCCTGTTGCAAAAGGAACAGCCTCTCTATGGACTCTCATCTGACTTCCGTACAGCCCAGGACTTGACTTGCATTGACGGATTCTGCCCTTGAACGACAAAACAGCTGCTCCTTGATTACTAAAAGAAACCCAAACCCCACCACCACATTTCATAATTATAAAGACAAAATACAAGTGATTTGTGGAAGTTAAATATACACTTTTCACCTTACTTGTTTTTAGCCAAAACTGCAGTCCTGTTGGGGTTTAGATTTCTCGGCTCACTGTTTCCCCAACAGCCCTACATCTGAATGGAAATACAATGTTTTATTCTCTGCTGGGGCACAAAGCTTACTTCTCCCCCTGCTCACCAGATTTCAAGCTCAATGTGGAAAAGGAAAGTTGCCTTCAGTGTAACCGCTGATATCTTTAGCCTCCAGAGGCCGAAGAAGGGAACTGACAACCTAGGGAGGGGAGGGCGGCCTGGAGGAGTGTGGTGGGTTCACAGTTGAGGGGGACTGATACATTGGTTGTTGGGACAGGTGATATGTTCATTCGGAAAAATGAACAAAGAAAGACCTCCCAAGCTGAAGTCAAGCGACGAGAGAAAGGCCAGAGAGTCCGATCCAGAAATCCGATTCACCCCATGGAAACCTGGACGCAATGTAACTGGACCGGAACAGAACGTCAGTGAGGAGACCACAAGCCCCCCGCCCCACCACCCCCTAGTCATAAAACCATACCAAAAAGGAGAAGGCGAGAACGTCACCCCAAACCCCAGCCCCTCAACCGATACATGATAACAGAAACGGAACAAAGCCACCTAAAAGTGACAAAGAGAATTGCCATTTAGCTTATGCCGCTTTGACCGTTGGGTGGGAACACGTGTGGCCCCCCGAACGCGCTCCTGTGAGCGAAGATGAGTTGCCATGTAGGCTGCAGCTGCCGAGTGTGGAGACAAGAGTCCGTTGCCGACATCGCTCCTTTCTGAAAGCTGTCAGTAGCTTCCGGTGGACACATCACCTTGGTTTTTAAAAAATTTTCAGTGTGGGTTTATATATATATATATATAATATAATATAATATAATATATATTTATATAATATATCAAAGCTTAAGAGTATAGATTAAAAAAATATTCACCGGCTTTGTGACCTCTGCAGTGCAGGCCCCCTACATGTCTGGGTAGAACTCAGAGCCGTGGTCCACAGCCTGCAGCATGGGCTTCTGCTCCAGAGCAGACATCCTACTGAGGACCTCGGCTGACAGCGTGTAGCTGTTGCCAGACTTCTCCTCAAACCAGCTGTCCAGAGCTCGCTTGGCATCGAAGTTGGCGATGGGTGGTCCGTTCACAGCAATTGTCAACAGGTCACTGAGCTGCTCTAGGGTCAGGCGGGAGCGGTGGTTTTTGCGGACCCGCTGGAGGGCACTACGGCCTTTCTCGCAGCAGGCCGTGGAGGTGGGGAGGACTTTGAGGACCTGAATGATCTTGTTCAAGAGCGGAAACCTCTGCTTGTACTTGCAGATGTGACTGATGAGGTCTTTAAAGCCATTTCTGGTATAGTAATCAGCCTTGAGGTCTCTCCACTCCATCAGCAGGCTCCCCCGGGGGTCCACCCCTTCCCGGCACACATCCCGGGAGAAGGTAGGAATGGCTTCCAAGTGGTCGAAGATCTGAACCATGTCTTCCTTGCCGAAGCTCAGGAGCTCTTCGCTGTTCCTGGGCCAGACGGCTAGGTCGAACACTTGGCAGGCCTTCACGAAGACCCGGCTTCGGGAATCGAACCTCTGCGCCAGAATGACCTGAGTCTTCTGGCAGATCTTCTCCCTGATGGACTGGAACTTAGCCTCGGCCACCCTGAGGTTCTTTACGGCGATCCCGTTGAAGCTCTCTCGGAAATTCTCCTCAAATTCCTGCAGGTACTCCCCTGGGGAGTCCGCAAGCCTGCTGATCTCCTGGATGGCCTCCTCGATCTTGTCGTCCACCTGGGACACCAGGAGATACTCTCCCTGGAAGATGTAGGCCAGGCGTGAGAGCACCGCGATCACATCCAGCAGGAAGTAAATGAGCTTGATGGACTGATAGTCCATGAGGAACTGCAGCAGGGCCAGGGCGATGGCTGACGCGTCTGCCCGCTGTGTCTGGCTGCTGACGTCCTTGAGGTGGGCCACCACTTCCAGGTAGTCCTTGATGAGGGCATTCAGGACATTCTGCTCCCCAATGATCCACCTCACGGCACGGATGTCCCCCAGAAACTCGGTCTCTTCGCACAGGGTGGAGGCCGTGGAGCGCAGCTCACCCATGAGTCGTGGTGAGTAGCGGTAGAAACTGAGTAGCTGCTTCAGGTTGTTCTCCAGCTCCTCCAGGCAGGGCAGCTCCTTGCCACTGATGGCATCCAGGATCTCAAGGTGGGGCCGGTGCACCATGAAGGGCAGGCACAGCAGCCAGGGCAGTGTCTTGCGGATGGTCATGAACATGCTGGCACGCAAGCTGGCGGTGATGTTGGCCCCATCCACTCCCAGGCCGACGGTTGGCTTCTCGTCCTGTAAGCGGATGCCCAGAGCAGCAAAGGCTCGCTCAAGCGCCTGGAGATAGCTTTCTGTGCTGGAGAAGCCCAGCTCCTGCAGAGATAGGAATTCCGTGGCTGGGGGCCCGTCACTGCTGGTGTACTGCACATAGACGGCCACTGTGTCCGCGAGAAGGTCATCGCTCTGCCCGTCCAGGATGATGCTGAGGCAGGGTGACTGACGGATGCGCTCTACCAGGTCCTCCCTCAGTGCCCGGGCGATGTGATGGATGAGGATCTGGCAGTCCCCCTCGTTCATGTACTGGTCTACCACCTTGAGCTCACACTTTCTCAGCAGCTCTGCTAGCGGTCGGAAGTCCAGGTAGGGCCTGCCCTCCAGGGCCAGGTGGTAGGCGGTGTTGAAGAGCAGGGTCATGTTGCGGCACATCTCCTCAGTCTTCTCCGGGTGCATGCGCAGCTTGTACAGCTGCAGACACTTCTTATGCAGGTTGCTCTGGCTGTGCAGCTTGATGGTGTGGATCTTAAACTGCTTGGAGCCGATGATGAAGGCGGAAGTGCGCGAGGACTGCACCGTGTACTGGCGGCACACGTGGCACCACATCTCGTTGAGGGTCGGGGAGTAGCGAAGGAACCAGAATTTCTTCAGCCACTCCTGCTTGAAGCGCCGGATGCGGCGTCCGGTGGCGGAGGACATCTTGGAGGGTTCATCCGCGGCTGTCATCACATCGTTGGAGACGGACTCATCTGCAGAATCCACTTCCTGGTCATCATCCTCCATGACGGCAGGGCCAGAGACCATGCTCTCCGAGGCTGGAAGATAAGAGGGGAAGGAAACAGTCACATGCGCTGTTGACAACACAGACTTAACAAGGTACTGCTGGAGAACAGGCCCCCATGGGGATGGAGCTCCAGCCTGAAGTAGATAAAAGGGTATTCCTGCTCTCCACACTCATGGTTCCTCCCCATGGATTGTCCATGGTGGCCTTTGGACACTACCCAGGCTCCAGGCTGCCTGCACCCAAGCTCAGTCTTGACTTGTGGGTGCTTCTGGGGTGGAATGTTCTAGAAGGAGCAGAATGTTTCATGTCACACACTCAGGTTATACTGGAGGACCTGGCACTGGAATGCCCACCACTGATATGGTCAGGGTAAGGCTGAAGGCAGCCTGGATACTGAGGCAAATGTATTTTTATGTCTACCCCATCCCATTCTGAGGGTAGCTGAGAAGGAAAGCTGAGGGAAACAACCCAGCTTAGCTGCAGATCTACACAGAATCAATGCCCAGTTCTGCCTTGGTGTGACAACTTGAAGAGACCCAGGAAGCCAGCGAAACAGGACAAAGTTGCACAGCTGTTGGCCTCAGGTCCTCTGGTTCCTCGTCCTTCTAGAACTCCAGGTTGGGTACCAAGTACCACGTAGTCTGGGCAGAGTCCGGAAGAAGTGGACTAGTCCGTGCTCCTGGCCTGAGTTCGGGGAGCTGTGAGAGCTCCCAGCAGACACCCCCAGACACAGTTCAGGACTTGGGGAGAGAGAAGTCGGGCCAGGGGGAGAAAACAGTGGGACCCCACCCCCAGAGAAAACAGCAGGTCAAGAACACAGCACACAGCCCTCCTGCAATGGGACGTCCTTTATTGACAAGGAGGATACAGGTTGGCACATGCAATGCCCCCCCTCGAGCTTCAAGCCAGCCTGCCTCTGGCCCCTGAGGGAGTGGGTTCCCACCCCTGGAGATGGCTGCCTCTGCGTTGCACTCACTGGGTCTCCTGGCAGGTGGCTGAGACAGAGAGCTCTGGGCCACCCTCCACATAGCGCGCCATGCGCTCTTCCCTCTAACAGCAACCTCATCCTCAGCAACTTACCTACAGGATCTGAGAACTCAGGGAGCTCCAGTACCTGCGGTGGCAGAATGGGGGGCTCAGGCAGCTTCCCGGACTTAAGCATATCTAGCTCTGCCTGCAATTCCTGCACTTTCTTCTTCAGGCGAATGCAGTTAGGGCAAAAGGAGGTGGTGGGCAGCTCATGGGGGTCGGATGCCAGAGAGGCCTCAGCAGGGCTGTCAGCCTTGAATGACGTAGGCTCCTCCTCTTCATCCTCCAATGGGCCTAGTCCTCTGGCCGCCCTTTGGGGGACCTTCCAGTCCCCTTCCCCCTGGGTCCGACGGATATTCTGTATGCCTTGTGTCATGGCAGCTGCACTCCGACCGTAGTCATCGTCCTGGTACTTGGGGACTTTCCGGATGACCAGAGAGGTGCTCAGGGCCAGCTGGCGGGCTTCCATGTTAGCGGACTCCAGTGAGGCTTCTAGTACATCCTTGAAGATGAGGTCTATTTTCTTCTTCTTGGCCTGAGGGTGCATGTCCCCCTCCTCAAAGCTGCGCTTGTAGGGACTTCGGCCCTGTCTCAACACAGGACCCCTTAGGTCTTCTGGATTATCCAGGGCTTGCTCAGCCTTCTCCCTCTGCAACCTCTTCTCTCCTAGGAAGGAAAACCAGGGTGTGAGGATGTGGGGAAAAGCCCCAAATGGAGAAACCAACCGGAAACAGAACGGGCCTTCTGCTAGGGAGTCGCCTTACACATCCTCCTGGTTCTGACCACCTGGGTTGGCTGAGACCCAAATGGCAAGAAGGGCAGATCATGGGAGCTAGAGTCCCAGGACAAGGCCTTCACAAAGAGGCGATTTTCAAGAACCCTCCTGTGGATAAATGCTGCCCCTTGAGTTGGGATGGGTCTGAAGGGGAGAATAAAAAGAAGTTACCGTCCTATGGGGACGGACGGACGGGGTTGCCATACTATGATCCTAGGAGACAGCATCCCTCCCCATCTGACTAAAACAACAAACTTCAGAGCTGAGTAAGTGTCCGTCCACCAGGGGACAGAGTGCCCCCTAGAAGCTGCAGGATGGGTGTTGTGCCTCAGTAAAAGGCCCGGGGACAGCACAGGCCCCGCCTTACTCCATGCTCATGGTTCTGGAGAACTGGGAGAAACAGCCACCCCACAGCCGCTGTCTTTCTATCCTCCTGAAGACCGGAAGTACACCAAGAAAGATGGTTCAAAGGTCTGTGGTTCTCAGTCATGGCTAAGGTTGGAAATGCAAGAGAGATTCCTAAAAATGTCGTATGTCAGCCTCCCTCAAGATAAGGAGAAGGCGGCCACAAGACCCAAAGCGTTCTCAAATACAGATGTCTCTTCTTCTATCATTTGTAATTACCTTGCAAGGTTGGTGAGCTCACCAATAATAAGCTATTTTAGGTTCTTTAACACGGCCAGCAGACTAGCACAGGCCACTACAGAGTGCTGGTATACCCAGGGGGAAGCATGCTGAGAAAGCACTTTCAGCTTTCAGAAAGTTTTGGCAGTAGCCTGTGGGGCTGGGCAGTCTCAAAGGCTTTCTGAATCAGGGTCAGGGTCAGGGTCAGGGTCCTGACTCTGTAACGTTGAGCAGAGGCTTGCTCTGAATGTACAGTGTCCAGGCTTCTGGTGGAAGGATTTATTTCATAGCCCCTGGGTGAAGGTCAGGAGGCTCTGTGTTTGGTTTTCCTCAGCCGCTTTCCTCGAGTCTTCAGGCTCCCACAGATAACAGCACAGCAAGGCTAAGCCACTCAGGTCTCTATTCTGTCCTCACAGGAGCTGCTTAAGTAACAACCTCATCCCAGGCTCCCGGCACTCAGTCAGCTTCCAGAAGCCTCAGTTTCCACACCAGCAGAACCACAGAAAGCTTAGTAATGATGAGATGAAAAACCATTTAAAAATGCAATGTGTGGGCTGGAGAGACGGCTCAGAGGTTGGAGGCACTGGCGGCTCTTCCAAAGGACAAGAGTTCAATTCCCAGCACCCACATGGCAGTCCACAACACTCTGAGACTCTAATTCCAGGGTACCCAGAAGACGCCCTCTTCTGGCCTCAGAGGGCACCAGGCACACATGTGACACACAGACAGGCATGGAGACAAAACACCCATACACATAAAATACATACATAAAATGAAATTTTAAAGTGTTAATGTAATGTGTCTGTGTCACAGAGCAGGTGACATAGTCACCAGGCCAAACCTCTGAAACTCAAGGGTGCCCTTTCAGCTTTCATAGACTCAACAGACATCAGAGAGCTGAGGATGCAGGGAGGTCAGGGTGACAATCAGACTACCATTGTCTCTGTGTTCAAAGATAAAGCAGTCCATGTTTCCTAGGACAAGCAGGAAACCCTTCTAGACTCATGGCTTCCATGTAAAACCTCTGATCCAGAGATGACCTTTAATAAAGGTCACTATGAATTCTATTCCAAATCTTCCATGACATTCAGGGATAAAACCAGAGCCAACAACAACAACAACAACAACAACAACAACAACAACAAAATCCCCACATAGATCACCTAAACGTGTAGACGCCTATCCTTCAAAGATAACCACAAATGAATAATTTACATTCTCTCCAGAAGCTCTAGGCTCCTACTAACACTTCCATAACAACAGACGATCTGGTTAAGCAGCCTCCAGTTATGAAGATGCCCTTCTCTCTAAAAGCCAGGTACGGTGGAGCCTCAGTGATCCCAGTGCTTGGGGGTGGAGGCAGGAACCTCTGGAGTTCAAATCCAGCCTTAGCTGCAAATCAAATTCAAGGCCGGCCTGGGATACACAAAGAGGATGGGGACTGGGGAGATCTTTCAGCTGGTAAAGTGTTTGTTTTTTCAAGTATGAGGACCTGAGTTCAATCCCCAGAATTCACGTTAAAAAAAAATAGCCAGGTACCCAATGGTCATCACAGAGGCTTCACCCAGCAACTGATGGGCACAGATGCAAAGAAACACAGCCAAACATTAGGTGAAGCTCAGGGAATCCTGGGGAGGAGGGGGAGGGAGGATTGTAGGAACCAGAGGGGTCAAGGACACCATAAGAAAACCCATAGAATCAACTAGCCTGGCCTCACAGGGCCTCACAGAGACTGAACTGACAAGCAGGGAGCCTGCATGGGACTGGCCTAGGCCCTCTGTACATGGTTCTGTAGCTTGGTGTGTTCTTGTGGGACTCCTAAGTGAGGGAGCAGGGGCTGTCTCTGACTCTGTTACCTACTTTTGGAACCCTTTCCTCCTACCAGGTTGCCTTGTCCAGTTAATAGCAGAGGAGGTGCCTAGTCTCACTGCAACTTGATACACCATGGCTGGTTGATATCCACAGGAGGCCTGCCCTTTTCTGAAGAGAAAGGAGGAGGAGGAGTAGATGTGGGGGAGGGAAGGTGGGGAGAGGGATTGGGAGGGGAGAAGGGAGGGGAAACTGCTGTTGGGATGTGAAAACAAAAGAAGAAATAAAGAAGAAAGAGAAAAAAGCCAGGTGTGGTGGCAGGCACTTACAATTCCAGTGCTGGGCAGGCAGAGACAAATGGCTCCCTAGGGCTCACTAGCCAGCCAGCCTAGCCAATTTGGGAGGGTCCAGGTCAGTAAGAGTTGTCTCAAATGATTGCCCAGGAATGACACTTGAGGTTGACATCTGGTCTGCAAACACACACACACACACACACACACACACACACACACACACACACACACACACCCCTCTGTCATATCTTTAGTGAGTGGGCAAAGGGGACTTTCCAGAGCGGGGCTGACAGGCCATTGAAGACACCCTTAAAGGACCCAGACTCTGTACCTAAAGTCTAGCCTCCATCAATCAGCCACCACGCCCCCGGTCACTCTCAAGGACCACTTTCCTCACAGCTCTGCTCGCCCCGTGGTTGTTAGTGTCCTCCTGCACCAGTTCAGCCATGACAGATAGCTTCGTCCTGTGTCTCCAAGGTTTGCTCTCTCTCAAGTCCGGGTGCCAGGCCTCCACTCCCCCAAACTCACACCTTTCTCTAAACTGTCCCTAGGTGTCAGGATTTTCTGAGGATGACGCAGGTGCTTTGGAGAAGGCACCAGAAGAAATGTTCCAGAAGAATCCAAGTTTTGCAATCGGTGCTGCAGCTGAGACTTCTCTCTGTTTTCTTTTGTCTTTGGGGAGTGTGATTCTTCTGGAAAGCCCTTGGCCGTTTTCATTCACTCCTGCTTTCATCCAGCAACCAAGGTTCGCTGAACACTTCTGGAGTTGCAGGAAGAGGTCAAGATGAGCCACCTCTCATCACAGAAACATGCCTTCCTAATGAAACCAGCACGGCCCAAGCTCAGCTCCAAAGGGGACAGGAGAGGAGTTTAGCCACAGGTCTCTTGCCTCTCCTGCAATTGCCAGATGCTTTTGACTAAGTCAGATGGCTTCTGGGCACCCAAAGGCCTGTATGGTTTTATCTTCTAAGTCAGCTTCGTTTCAATGAGGCACCTGCTTCTGTCTCCTCCAATCATCTTCCAAACAAGGCTGGCTCCAGCCAAGAGGTTAGTTAAAAAATATGGTAGAGTATGGCTTGGGCCTGACTTTGGCTCTGTAGACCCAATGGACTCTAGGCATGTGGATGCACAGCTTCTGTGCAAAGAAGGTCCTCCAGCCTTCCTCTGGTAGAAATCATTCCTTCATGCTCTATATCATTTGGATTGACAGAAACAAGTCCAGCAATACCATCCTGAGGCTGGCTTTGTCTGGTGGCCACTGTTGGTTAGAACTTAGACCTTCACTTTAGATGTCTCAAGTTGGAAACCTAGCTCTGGCCTCATTAGTCATGTGACCCTAGGTAAGCCACTGCATTTCTGTAACGCTCAGTGTGGTCATCTGTATGATGATGGGGCTGATGCCACAGCAATCACCAGCCTAGAATTTTACAACCAAGCACTTAATAACGGTCAAGGTAGAGATTGCATTAATGGTAGTAAGTACATTGCTCCACGGATTCTCAGAGCATCTTGGTGGGTTAGTTCCCATTACCTTGATCACGTGGCAATGTGTAGGAAACCCAACTAGCACACAGGAAGTATCTATTGAGGTATTGAGTGGAAAGTGTCTTTTCACCAATTGGAGTTCGGGGAACAGGACCAGTGTTCGTTCAATAATTTATTTGGCTGGGATTTGTTGATCTCCTCAGGATTGCCTCCTAGGGAAGATGATTCCCTGGGGTAGCTGCCGACTTACTGTGCTGAGGTCTAGTCTGCCTGCTGGATATCGCAATCCTCAGTGGTTTGCTTGGAAGACTCCCTGAGGGGCTTTCTGGGCTTTGGTGGCTCAGAGTGGGTGCAACCTCCCTGGTGGGCATGGCCTCAGCCCTGTGGGCATGGCCTGGGGCCTGTGGGCTTGACCTTAGCTTTGTGGGTGTGTCCTTTCACAACAAGTACCAACCTAGCCCTGTGGACTTAGCCTTGTGTGTGTGGTCCTGAGGGACCGCTCCTTCCCTTGCCCATACTCACCCCGGGTCAGGTTGCGGTGGATGGTTTCCTGGGACATACTATGCAGGCGCTTCATGTAGTCCTCGCTGTACCAGACCCGCAGCCACTCTCCAGGCCGGATGTCTCTGCATGCCCGAAAGTAGATGTGCTCGCTGTGCTGGAATGCCAGGAGGTTCTGCTCCCTCTCCTCCCGGGAAATGACCACGTACCTGGGGGGGAGGGGACAGGTGAGAACCATAGGCCACACCTGGTTGAGTGCCTCCAGTACAGGGCACAAGTGGTTAAGGTACGTGGGCATGTAGGCAAAGCTGCTGTCCCACCTAGAGACAGCTAACTAGAGCTGGTTCTCCTGCTTACATCCGTATTCTGCATTATGTCTAGCCAGTTCTCGGACCTTAACAATCTGTGTGTCTGAGACTGGATGGTACCTTTCCTGCCAGCCCATGGGTCACCGCCAACACCAGACTCCACAGCAGGCGGCCACTCCCTTCTCCCTTCATCGACTTTTACAAAAATGTATTTTGTTTCAATGTTTTGTATGTAGGGGTGTTTTGTCTTCATGTATGTCTGTGTACCATATGTGTATATTGCTCCCATAGGCCAGAAGAGGGCATTAGATCCCCCAGAAATGGGTTACAGAGGCTTGTGAGCCACCATGTGGGTGCTGGGAATCAAGCCTGGGTTCTATGAAAGAGCAGCCAAAGCTCTTAAGCACTGAGCTATCGCTCCAGCTCCATTTTCATTGACTTTTAAACCTCAGGCCTCTGATGGCAGCTGGGGCAGGGGGAGGCTTTGGGCTGTTTTTGTATTCCACTAGGCTTATCAGAAATAACCCATGCTCTAGGAGTGACTAATTACAGCCCAATCAGGGTTAAAGAGCAGTGTCTTTACAGTTGGTCCAATGAGTCCAACAGAAGATTGGCAACATCTGCTTAATCTAAATAGTTTAAGCTAAGGATAGAAAGACTCAGAGAGGCTGAGCAACTTGCCCAAAGACCCAGCTAATTAATGGATGATGCAGCTATACAGCCTATACTTGCCCCCACTACAACTTGTGGCTTCCATGTGGGCACGGAGAGCACCAACTCAGCAATGCCCAAGACACCACTGAAGTTCCGTCCAATTCAGGACCCACACCCCTCACCCAGCTTCCATCAAATGACATTTCCAACATCCAGGCATCCCCTTACCCATCTCCAAAACAGTACTGCTGTGATGGAAAGTGAGATAGGTCAGAGCCAAAGCTGTTTACAATGTCTTTCAACAATGCTTCTAGTCAGCAAGAACAGCTTGAAGTAAACACACCTATGTCTTAACCATGACCCTCATTCTGGGTGGATCACCTCGGGAATCGTATGTACCTCCCACGTTGGCTCGATAAAGTTTGTGCTACTTATCGAAGTGCTCACGCGGATATCAGCTCCTTTGCAAGGTGACAATGGGAGCCAGCAGCTCCAAGAAGACCCCCACATCCCTAGGGCAGTGCCTGCAGTCCTCATATCCACCCTGCTCTTATCTGGAAAGGTCCTTCTAGAGTCATCTCGACCTAGCCTTGGAGGAGGCTGGCACCTTACCAGCACATCCTCTGAAGCCCAGGAAACTGTCCATTCTGGTGACAGAACCTACTATCGTAGGCTGGAGGGGCGAAGACCAATGAGAGAGCAAACACTGAGCTCCTGGACAATGTCAACGGTGCTTACAGCCCTGGGTCAGACATCTTGTCCAGGACCTTAGCCTCAGTATACCCGTGTTCACACCAGTATCTTATATGAGCACCAGAGAGCTCCCCTGAGCTGTGAAAATCTCGTAGGGGATCTCTAAGTAGGTATAACATGCTAGCCAAGGCAAAAGACAGGCCTCCAAGACTGCAGGAATCACGCTCAGCCACCTCAACTCCACTCCTGAAATTTCTTTTGCATGAGCAAAATATCTCCAAGTTTCCAATCTAGCAAGAGTGATATTGGTGTCCAAAAACAACCAGCTTAACGGTCAGCAGGGCACAGTACGGAGATGGCTCCTAGCTTTTCTGTTCCAGATACATCAGGGAGGCAGAAATCCCATTGGTGTGTTCTCTCCAGAACCACTGGGTTCACACAACACATTAAGAGTACCAGCTTCCTTTCCCCTTTTGGTTTCTGGACAGCCATCAGATATTAAGTGCTAGAGAAAAAAAAAAGGTAAACAAGGAACAAGTTCCTATCAAGGTTTGTTGAATCAAAACAGCAATGTCTGGAATGGGTCTAAACATTTCAAACTATCTGCATCCATTTCCCTTGGCACCCCTTCCCCCCGCAGTGTGGGTTCTACCCAACAAGAGCCAGCATTTAGAAAGAGCACCCTCAGTCTTGGTACAGATCACAAAGTATTTTCAACATCAGATCAAAATGTGTTGAGCATCTTGCATTGGGTTGTTTCAAAACTTGGCTTTTGAAATGAGATACATATGGCAACCGTGGGTGAATCACAGCCACCTAGTCCCCTGACAAGACATATTTGTGCGACAGAACTTTCAGGAGAAAGCTAACTGCATGCAGCTAAGATCCAGCACCCATCACCCCTAATTAGATCCCTACACTTTAAAGTGGTAACGCTCAATGGCTTGGCCCATGCTCAGAATCCTGTTGTCCTCATTTTTATGAAGCTATTGTCCTGGTCATATGGCTGAGGACCCCAAGATTTCTAGGAACCATCTCCTCCTTGTGGCCAAGCTCAGTTGGCTGCAAGAGGGTCTGAGTTCCCAGTCCCCCTTCGTTGAGACTTTGTTGGGAGAACAGAATGGGAAAGGCCTGGCCCAGGCTGTCCTGTAGAGACAGAGTTCACTGCTGTCTGTTCAGACTTAGGCACCCTAGAAGTAATTGAAAGGTGACAGGCAGTGGTGGTGAGGGCAGGGGTTCTGGACTGAATCTTTCCAGAAGATAACACATTGTTTTCAGTCCTGTCTCCTCACTGGCCTTGGGTACTCGACAGATAAGCACAGGAGACAATTCTCAGGCCTCACCCACTGGGTCTTATCAAGTAAACCATATTTTCTAGCTGGTCAGGAAATGACTATGGGTTCCGACTCAAGAACTAAAATGGCCTGTGGGGGCGTCCACTTTGTTTAATAGGACCGACACAGGCCAGGCTAGGCTAAGACAGCTTTCCAGCAGAAAGGAAGTTGCCCAGAAAGACGGAAATGGGAAGACTGGCTGAGAAGAGCCTGCCTGGGCTGTGATGTCACTGGATTAGGTCTCTGGTACCCACCATCTAGGTGGTCACCCAGCCTCTGTAAAGCACTGTCCCTATATCCTATGGGCTTCCTTCAAGGCTTCCCTTGGGAAAGCTGGCACAGGTTTCCCATGTATTTCCTCTTCCAATTGAATATGCTAGCCTCCTGGTCCCCACTGCCACCAAGACACCAGAGCAGAAATCATTTCCATCTCAAATTGACCATTGTCCCTTGAACTCTGACCTTGTTCCTAGTTTACAGCCTCTAATTTGGCTTCTTTTCCCCTAAGACCAGAAGTAGAGGCCAACCAGTCACATCGACCTTGGGATTCAGAGGAGTGTCTTGTATCTCCTGTAAATTGCTAACTTGATTTCCAAGGCTATGCATTTTGGCCAGTAACTTAGAGAATGGTCTAGATTCCAAAGCCAAATGTAGCTAAGAACTATCCAGAAAGGATATTACAGGGTACAGTTTGGGGATTCCTGCTTCAAGGAAGCTCTCCCCATAACTGGAGGTAAGCCAGGCTGAGGACAAGTGAGAAGACTGCTCTGTGGTGGGCACACTTCTGGTGAATGCCAGAGGAAGCCATTCTTGTTCCTCTGAGGAGTCTTGGGTCTCGGCAGGCAGGGCCCTGCCCTTCACAGGCAGCTACCAAGATCAGTGGGCATGCAGCTACTACGAAGGCACGTCTCATTCAGGATACCCCACCCCCTGGACAGCCAGGAGCCTCTCAAGTCTCCAGCCAGAAATTATTTCTCTCCCTGGAAACCCTAACACTTTTGGGGAGCATGAGGTTAAATTCACTGAGTACTATGCCACTTGTGATGTGCAGGAAAATGAAGCACAGCTGACCAGCATCCATGGATGCTTAGCTGCCTTTGGACTACAAGTCCTTGCCTTCCTTTGGAGGGCCAAGCATGGGTCTGGGCATGGCCATGGGGAGCCTATGAAATCCAGGGAATGCAAGGGTCACAGAGCCCTTTTCCCCACACACTTCCCCTTAAGCATCTAATCCCTGCTCTGGGGGCTTGTAGGTTTCCTTGGACTGTGAAGAAAGAGAATACACACCAAAAAAAGATCCTGGAGCCTGGCTGTGTTCGAAGTGTGACATCCATTTTGCTTTATTGCCATCTTAACAAAAATTTTTGAGAGGGCTATCTTGGGTTCCAGCATGGGTAGGCAGGGCAATTCCAGGCACTGGACTATTACTGGACAAGACAATGTTCAGTTTGAGGAGGCAGGAACCCCCCGAAAGAACCACAAATTGGGGCGATGGAGCCCAGGGTCCAGGGACACGGCAGGTGCCATCGGTCTACTCGCCTCATGGAGGACAATGTATGGAGTGTGTTTGTAAAGAGCTCTAGCAACAGCCTCCGCAGGCACTGGGTCCAGTAGGCTTCCAGGCCCACTTAGTCTCTTAGGGGAAAGGGAGGGGGTGCAAAAGGTCTGCTGGGATCAGCCTCAGGCCAAGGAGCGAGGACAAAGCTGCACCTAGATCAGAGCTAAGCTTTCAGCTTGGTCTCCCTGCCTAACTCTAAGAACCCAGCTCTCTGACCACGCCCCCTGAACAAACCACAAAGCTAGAGGTGTGTATGCTAAGTGAGTACACAGCCCAAGCAAGCAGAGGCAAGGCATGCTGGGAGGTGGACTGGACATGGCCTGATTGGGTTTTGGCCTTATTAGGAGCCAGTGAGTGGACAGTCTGCCTGCTGGCTCCTGAGGCCTGGCCCCTGGATCTCCCCACCACTGGCTGTGAGACTGGGGGCCACGGCAGACTGGTACACTCATCTATCTCCATGCTGGTTCTGTTCCCTCTTCCAAGTGCAGAAGCTGGGGCAGAGGCAGAACTTAGGTAAGGAGCATCTATTAGCACTCTAGAATTGGCCTCTTGAAGGAAGCTGGCCAGGCCCACAGTCCTGGTCCACCACTACATGGCTGTGTCATTTTTGACCCCTGAGGTACACGACAGTGATCGGAATGACCAGCAATCGATGGTTGTAAAGACTGACTGGGCTGCCTCCTCACTGTTCAGAAAGCTCCCTGAGATGGCCTGCTTTGTATGCACAGGCTTGGGAAAAAAGCTTACAGTGCACTAAGAATGCAAGATCGTCTCCTTCCCCTCATCAGCACGGCCCCACTCTCCTTCCTTCCACAAAAAGGCAAGCAGAGCAGCTGAGCAACAACGCAGGGCAAGCACAGGGCCAAGGCCAGGCCCCACCCACCCTGCTGAGCTAGCCCCACCCACCCACAGGCCGAACCACCTGGGAAAGAGCAGAATCAGGACCTGGGAGGTCAGCTCTGCTGCAGCCCTGAGTTGGAAGCAAGATTCTTTCGGATGCTGCCCCCTGCCCCAGCAAGGCCTGCTGCACAGGATGCAGGATACAGGCCGTGAGGAGAGCAACCCTCTAGGCCAAGCAAGCATCAAGCAGGCAGCTCCTCTTGTATCTTGAGCATCTTCCTGAGGTAAGGGGGTGAACCTGTACACCCGCTCCGTTGCTCTGTTACAGCACAGGAAGCTGGACTGCACCAGGTGAGGGGATGACAGAGCCCCAGGGTCATCAGTCTTGTTTCTGGACCCAAGAGACTCCCCCATCTCAAAGCCATAGCTCCTCCTTGTGCAAACTGGCCAGGTTAGAAATTGTGCTTTCTCTTCCGAGACCTGGTAGTCCGTGTGGGGGCTGGTTCTGGGGGATCTGGTGTAGGGTCCGGCAGGGGTGCCTGAGCTTGGGAAGCGGAGTCCATGGGGGCTGCCCTTCCTGGCCCCCGCTGAGATGCCTGAACTGCATCCCGGATCTCCATCAGCGTCTGACACATCTGACCAACGCGGCTGTTCAGCTCAGCCATAGCCTGGCTCATGACATGCATGCTGTCGGCCATGTCCTGGTGCACAGTCACCAGCTCCTGGCAGAACCGCTGGAACATTTCAGTCTGGTGGGCATGGGCATGGAGGAGATGCCAGTCCAGGCCCATGGTGGGTGAGCTGGGATGAGGCTCTGGGGTCCTGCAGGCCTGGGCCTGGGGTGAGGGATGGGGCAGGACCTCTGGCTTAGGGCCCAACAGCTGGCTCTGATTTGAGGAAGAAGATGAACAGAGCAGTGTGGGCCTGGCCAGGTGGGCCTCTTCTTCTGGAGGATGTAGTGGGGGCATCCGAAGAGGCTGCCGGGAGGGTCCAGGAGCCTCCTCCTCTTCATCATCTTAGGGCATGCAAGGAGAAAAGGACAGATGGTTACAACAGGGAAGACAGGGCAGCCCTGGTCATAGGCCCACCTCTGAACACCCCTACTGCCCACGCCACGCCAGCCTACAAGGGCGCCGCCCACGGAGAAATGCCTGCTCCTAAGTCCCCGGGGTGTGTGGGCCAGGCACTGGGCGAAGGCTGAGCAGGAGCTGGTTCCCTTCTTCCCACAGAGGCAGCTACATTCCAGGGAAGAAGTCCAGTCCAAGGACTTGGAGGCCCCAGTTGCGGTGGCTTATGACCTTGACTGTGTCACTGCATTTCTGCAGTCCGCTGCATTCAAAGGAACAATAATGACGCTCTGCTGAACTGCTGGGCCCCTGGCTGGGCAGCTGGCTGGACTATGAGATCCCAGAGCTTACAGTGCATTGCCAAGCTGAAAGTACTACCCTGTCAGAAGTTCTAAGCCACTCTCTGTGAGCTCCAGCTTCAACAAGGGAGGCGCTTTCCAAGTTGCCTGGGGCCACCTTGCGGAATCCTAACCTAAAAATTACCGCAAGGTGATGCCAAATGGCTGTATTTTTTTTTTAAGATCTTAATTCTATTTTTTATGTATAAGTATTTTGTCTGCATGTATGTCTGTGCACTGTATACTGTGCACTGTATACATGTAGCACCCGTAGAGGCCAGAAGATGGCATTGGATCCCCTGGAACTGGAGTTACAGATGGTTGTGAGCTGTCATGCAGGTGCTGGGAATTGAACCTGGGTCCTCTGGAAGAGTAGCCAATAGCTCTTAACCACTGAGCCATCTAGCCCAGGATGCCAAATGGCTGTAGATGGGAGGGAAAGGCTGATGCAGGAATCAGCAGGATTATGTGGGGCAAGCCACCAACCCTGTCGTCCCCTAAGGTAGGCTGCCAGGTCAGACACATCATGACCCACCCATGAGTGCTTGATTATGTAGGACTTGTGAGACAGACGGCTAGTCCTCCTTGATAAGGGATACAGGGAAGGGCCCTAGACCCTGAACATAGGGGTCTCGAACTTTCAGGTGGCCACGGTATAGGTAGATTCCCATAGCAGAAATAAAAATTGTGACAGACTCATCTTGCTGTAAGGAAGAGCCTTCATGCCTGTGGTGTGGGGCTAAAAGTCAGAGTTACTTCCCAAAAAGTTACTCCTCTAAGTGGCTTCCTCCTTCCTAAGGCTCCTGGGGTCTCATGGGGCTGGCACAGCGACAGCCTAGGGCTTCCTGAGCATGCTCAGTAAGCAGACGCCAGAAAGGGTGGGAAGGAGCACTCTGAGCTGCCGTTACCCCTTCCCCAGCCAGCCCTCAGGCCACCACGGCCCCAGCCTGGCTGAAATCGGTGACTATTAGTAGATATGGGGGCTCCTGCAGCCCAGGTTACCTCTGCTAACCTCATCATCTTTGATGTCTAGGAGATGGAGGGGTGAGGAGGGCAGGATTCAGGAAACAGACTTTTCTGGATACTGCCCCCACCACCCCCGCCCGGGCTTCAGCAAACCCTGGCAGACCCAGGCTCAAGTCCGGTTCTGATGTCTCAGGGGCACCTCCGTTTTCTGGGAGATTGTTTTCCTCAGCTGGCTAACAAGGAAGTCCGCCTCATCATGAACACGCTTTTTCTACGGCCGAGGCTGACTCTGTGAGTGGCCACCTGTCAGAGGCCCCAGCCAAACAGGAAATGAGCAGATCCCCTTGGCAAGGGGCCAGGGAGGAAGGCGGACTCTGAGAACCACCTTCCTGCTGGCTGGGTGCTGGCCCCCACAGCCTCCTCGGATTCTCCTGCCCTGCTCACAGGCCTGCAGTGAGGACAGCAGATGAGGGTGGGCGTGGATGTGTGAAGAGGAGGGATGGAAGGGGTGGAGTCCTTCAGGGAGGGATTCCAATGGCTCCCCCTTCTGGTGAACTAGAAAGGCTGGGAGGCAAGAAGGAGGGACCACAGGGAAACAGAATGGAGAGAGCAGGGAGGGAGCCTGGCCAGCCTCAGGTGAGCACCAAGACTGGAGAGAAGACTGGAGAGCACGAACTGGAGAGAAGCAGATCAAACACAGAAGACTGGAGTGCAGAGGACAAGGCAAAGTGACCGGGTGATCACGGAGAAAGGTCTTTTCCCCGGCCCAGCCACTTGGCTGCTGTGGTGCTGCCCCTCCCCCTGCCGGCTATGCTGGGGCTTCCCTGGCTTCTGCAGTTCCTGGAACGTGCCAAGCGCCTTCCTGATGTGGGCCTTGTACATGCTGTTCCCAGCCTGCTCACCCTCCCCTCCCCTCCCCTCCTCTGCGCCTCGCACCAGGCCTGGTTAACTCTTCATCACCCTTCAGACGCCTTCCTCCGCCAGGCTTGGCCTGATCTTCTTTGTAGCTGCAGCACCTCTTTTCATGTGCTTTGCAGACCCAGCACAGACTGAAGACACTGGGCCCCACTGGCTGCAGAACAGCAGAGCCCATGTGGGCCCTGGGTACCACACAAGTCTAAGGCTGGAAGGCTGGGATGCCCTGGACTGGCTCAGCCCTTATCCTTCCTCTAAGTGTGAGCAATGGTCTAATTCAAGCATGTCTAACCTTTTGGCACTGCAACACAACGAGATCACTACAAAGCTCCGGCTCAAGGCACAAATTAACAAACAAACAAATAAATAAACAATAGCTTGTAATGTTTTAAACAAGTTTATGATTTGGGTTAGGGCCACACTCATCGCGATGTGCCTGCAGCCCTCAGGCCAGAAGTTGGACACATCTGAAGCTTTTTATCCCTACAAGTGTCATTTGTGTAGGTTTTAGATGCAGCCCTGTCCTTCCTGCTCCCAAGCCAGCTTCTAGTACAGAATGGATGCACAGGACGTGGAGGCAGGACGGAAGTAGGATGGAGGTATGGAAAGAGTTGGGAGGCAGGGAGGGCTGGGAGCTAGAAAGGGAAGGGGTGCACGTGAGGAAGCAAGCCCCCCCCCCACACACACACATTCAGGCTGTGGACAGGCAGCGATACTCACAGCTGGTAGAAGGGCTGTCGATACCATCCAGTGCTGCCCTGGGGAAGCCGTGCCCAGCCTGGGCAGTGAGCAGTGCTGACTTGATGGCCCTCTCGTGGGCGGTGAGCATGAGGGGATGGGTGTGGCCCCCGGTCCCTGGGCCCGACAGCGACTGCTGCATGAAGGCCAGCTTGTCCTTGGTCCTGCGTTTCATGTCATCCCATCTGTGCTTAATGTCCTTGATGGAGCGGGGGACCTGGCTGACGGAGGTGACTTTCCGAGCTATGCCTTCCCAAATCTTGTCCCTGTCGGCATGGGACAGTCGCATGGTCTCTCTCCCAAAGAGAACCGCCTCGTGACGGGTCACCTCTGTGACCAGAATGTCCAGCTCCTCCTTGGAGAATTTAGGCTTCCTCTTACGCTCCGCCAGGGGCAGCACGTTCCTTGGGTTGAATATCCCACAAAGCATAATTGGGTAAATGACCGTCAATGAGGGTGGTCGTCCTTCCTAATCACAGGCCCCATCTGGGAAGCCAGGGAACACTTGCGGCCACCTAGGCTCCACCACACCCTCCTCCTACAGTGATGCCTCTCCCTCCCTCCTCCTTAGAAGAAAGGCAGGAAGAAGAGGTAGAAGGAGCCCAGTAACTGCAGGGTAGGGTTACCCTACCTCTCATCTGCCCTGAGCACCAGGCAGTTCAAGTTCTTTTGACCTTTGCTGACTCGTTCTCCCCATCCAGAGTGGGGATACCAACCACAGCAGTTTCTGCCGGTTCCATCTATATATGAGAGCCTTAACAACTTAAGGGGCTGGAGAAATGGCTACGTGGTTAACAATGACAGCGGATTAGAGTTCGTATCCCAGCAACCACATCAGGGAGTTCACAAACTCGGTCATTCAAGCTCCAATGGGTCTGTTGCCCCCTCTTGGCCTCTGTGAGCATCTGCACACATGTGTGCACACACACACATAAAAATATAAAAATTTTAAAAATAAAAAAGAGTAGCCCTACAGTGGTCTGTGGCATTAGCTGCTAGTGTCCATCATGTTGCAACCACAGGAAGCTTGTTCTGTCATTTGTGCAGCTCATTTTCCTTGCCCAGCGTCCCTCGTGTCCCTTGTGTATGTGCAGAGGAAAACCAGCTCCTCCCCCTCAAGGGCGCCACCAGCGGCTCCTCATGGAGTGGCATTCTGGTTAAGATGTGAGGCACCCACGAGCATCCACAGAGAGATAAGTTACCCCTGGAAGGACACTAGGATAGCCTCGGAGGCTCTTCAACCTGACCTTGCAGCTGCTCTGGCTTTGGAACCCAATCTTTCCACGTTGTGGTTCTATCCACCTTTCACTATAGCTCTGAAAGTTCCACCCAGAAGGAGGAACCAGGGTGATCCGACAGAGGGAAACTCGGATCCCAACCCGTACCTAGGGGTGCTTCCCAAACCACAGCGGAGATCAGCAGTGCTCAGTTCCTCCAGCCTACTTTCTCTCCTCTCAGCCAATAGAGTGTACTCAGATAAAGGAAAGTTGGGGGCTTTGGTACCCAGCTCAGGACAAGGTCTTGCATTCAGACAGACTTGTGACTATCCTTGGGTGGGGACCACAGGGGCCTCTGTAAAACTAGGGTGAACCCTGTAGGGCCTTAATTATGCCCCTGTGGGCGCTCACAGAGTCTGTGTTAGGAGACGAGGAGATTACTGTACAACGTGGAATGTCCAATAACACGCTTACCTTTTACCCCAGTGCAAACCAGGGGTACCCATGCATGAAGCTCTGCTCATCTAGAATGTTTGAAAGCAGCGCCAAAGGCACACATGTCTCAAGTGGCCCCCGAAGGCACAAAACAGCCCTTGGTTGAGAATTACTGCACGCGGAGCACCTAACACAGAGCTTGCATAGATTAACACTCAAAACATGAATACCTATCCCTTGCTTGGCCCACGACTAATTTCATAAAGACATCTATCCATCAAATCATCCCCAAAACCCTGGTCTGTGAGAGCACAACTAAGTGTGTCTGTAAATTAACAAGCGCTACCAAAAGCAAAGCCACACACAAACACAACCACTGGATCCTGGAACCTTTCCAAGCCAGGACACATCCACTAAGACCACCAAGGAGCCGCTTGGGGTCAGGACAGGCTAGGGACATCAGGACAGAGTCATGCTAACAAGGCTGGAGGAGCAGACTCCAGCCCACTGCACCCACCCACAGCCACAAGAAGCCATGCTCTCTTTGGTCCCTTGTGTGTTAGCAGAAAGAACCCTGGCTTGCAGATCAAGAACCCTGGTTTGTAGGTCCAGGGACATGGGGCCCAGTCCTCATTTTGCATTGGATGGCATGAACTTGAGCAAGACTTTGCCCTGCTTTGGTCTCCATTCATCACTGGGGCATGACCACCAGCACAGAGCAATGGCTGTCAGCCTGAATGGCCACATCAGAGTCACTATAAAGAGCTTGCAAAATTGTCATGTCCCAGATCCATCCCCAATCAAATTACACCAGCAGCCCTGGCATGCTAAACAATGGCTTAGTTGGTTGAGATGAGACAACATCTTCTAAGAGGCTGTGGGAAAGCCCTTTCCCCAAACAAAAGCTCAGAAATGGGAGGCAACAAGGGACAGGTCAGCTCTCTAAGCCATAGTTCCTGGAGCCCTACAAGTGACAGTGCAAAAGCCTGACACCAGGATGCATCAGACATGCTCTTTCAGCTGGCCTGGACCTGGCTGCGGTGACCGACGCAAAGACCCAGACAGGGTCTGGTCTGTGTTGTCCATTAACAACATCCCTGCAAGGCTTGTGCCCACTTGCTCTAGGTGCCCTCAACCAAGTCCTGGCCCCTCTGAAGACTCATGTGTCCTTTCTATTCCATCCGGGTCCTCACAGCACATGTCTGTTCTTCTCTGTCATTTATGCAGTGGCAGGTGTGAGCCTTGTAGGGCTGCAGAGGACAGGACTGGGCAGGGCTGGGCTGGCCTACTCTCAAGTGCCCAGCCTGTATCTGAGCAGAAGCAGTGCTCAGCATAAGGGATACGAGACACCGTCGAGCTGACCTGGACCTTTGGGCCAAGGGAGAAGGAGGTGGCTGGGAGTGTCAAGCCCAACTTCCTGTGCCGCTTTCAGGGATAGCTGACCAGTTTGTATAAGAGGAGGCAATGTGTAGGTGCTGATTCTGCACCTGTTCGGTGGTAGTGGGGACAGCTGCACCCTCAATAAGAGGATGAACCCAAACTGCCCTGCAAGCCAGCTGCAGTTCCGAGGACATACAGGTGGCAGTGAGGCCACAGAGAGGGACACAGGGGACCTCCTATGACTCCCCTACTTCCAACCAGCTCTTTCTCACGTGCTCCAACTCCCTGAGACATCCCTTGCTGTCCCCACCTCCTGTCTTCCCATCAGTCCCCAAGAAACCCATCTGAGACTCTCAGAACTACACAGTGACAAGGCTTCTGACCCATGATGTGGCTGGGCCCCTGGGTCTGTGAAGGCATCCCTGTTTTCCCAACCAGATCTAAATCTCCTGTCAACCACCTCTGGGTCCCAGATAGAGACCACCAAGTGGTACCGAAGACAGAATGACCCTTCTCCTAACATATATCCACTAGTAGGACCCACACGAGCCTGGATCCCAACTCAGTGTGGCCACCCTTGTTCAGTTCTCTGCTCTCGCTGGCTAGACTTTTAGGACCTTTCTGGCATACACTTCTAGGCCGCAGCCTGGGGCCAGAGTAGAGCCACTGTTGTCAGCAGTCAAGCCTAGCGTGAGCCCCGTGGGAAAGGGAGCTGGAGATGTCAGGAGCCTCCACCCTCACACAGCCACGGTATGGCTTCTGGGTCTTCCCTGGAGTGCTGCCACCCGTGCAGCAGGAATCTGCCCTGGGAGAAATGCCTCTGGTCCATTCTAGGCTGGGGACATCCTCCTCTTCTGCAGGAATTCTACCAGGAGCCCATGGCCTCTATAGCCTCCAGGATTCCTTCAGCCTACTGGTCTGGCCACAGGCTCTCCACTAGAGCCTGTGATGGAATCCTAGGGGAAGAGGGCAGTTCTCTCAAACCCCGCCAGCAGCAGTTCTGGAGCAGTCTGGAGAGAGCTCTGAGAGCCTGGAAGCTCAAGACACTCCCTTGGCTCATCCCAGAGGCTGGTGGGGCCCCCTGGAGCCGGCAGGGATGGGACTCACCTCATCCAGTTGGCTTTGGTCTCGTCTGACCCATCTATGGACTTGTAGCGGTTGTTCTTGTCCACAATCTGTAAAACAGAGAGACTGTCTAGAAGGGGCCATTAGAGAAGGGGCTCCTTCTCATTAAGGCCAGGGCCCAGCTCCATCCTCAGTCTCACTTCTCTCCCCCTGTCCTCCTACACTGTCCCCACTACCCCCCCCCCCCAAGATGGCATCAAGGATCCTTGTTGTCCTCTCTCCACCCACTCCCATTCCCTCAGAGACCCTGGAGAAGAGCAGAGAGGAAATGGTCACCGCCCTCTCATCTGTACTGATGGAATCCTGGCGACATGGCCCAGGAGCACCACAGGTACTGGGCTGTGTGACAAAAGCTGAATCCAGCCCTTCTCTCTCTGCACTGTCTGTGGGAGATGGGGGCCATCACTGGGGGCCGGGCTCTTGTGATTTGAAAGGGTTCCTCCTTTCCTCAAACTTCGAATATTCAAGACCCTTGGGGTTTGGGGTGGGGTTGTGTCCAAATGTCTACACTCCACAATCATTCTGAGTATCAAGATCCCTTGAGACATGGGATTCTAGGCTGTCCCTGACTTTCCTTTCAGAGGGCAGGGGTCATTAAAAGACATATCTGGAAAAGATTTGAAGCTTGAAGGTTAGGACAGAAAGAGAGGCACTCAAAAAGGATGATACACGGAAGGGAAGAGCATGGGTGTTGTCTTCTCTCACAATAGTTCTGGTTTTTCTTGACCCAAGTGATAAGCAACCTTAGTCTACTACAGATCTTTTATAGTCTATTGTCTTTCCCTTTGCTCAGTCCTTGCCACCATTTTGCACTGTGGTTTTTGAAACAGAGATTATAAAATTCTCTTCACTACTTAATGATCATGTCCACATTTCAGTTCTGGAAAATTCTCAGCTTTTCTGTTTTTTAGTAGAATTCCTCATTTTCTCCAATCTCTTCTGGTAGAATCTCTCTTAAATAAACAGAATAGCTCATTCAGTCCTCCGTGTCTTAACTACCTCTTCATAGTTTACTCTGTCTTTTGGAGCAGTGTCAAGGAAAGTTTCTCAAAACTCTATTCCCATCCACTGATCATCTCTTTGTGCCTACTCCAGTTTCTTCTATCTATCAGAGTTTTCCTTTCTTACTTCACTTGCTTTTTTGGTGTTTTATTTTCATTTTGCTTTAGGCAGAGCTTCACTAATGTAGCTCAGGCTGAGTGGAACTCTCCTCCTACTCAGCCTCCTGATTGCTGGAATTACAGGCATTCGCCACCACGCCCAATGTCTTTGTTTCCTTTTTAATGAGTATCTTTCATTTAATAAACGTTTTTCACTTTCAATATTATTTTGAAGATCTGTCTCCTTTTTTCATTTGTCTCTTTGAGTTTCACAGTGACATGTTCCTCCTTTCTTGTTTCCACAGCTTAGATGAGATATAATTAGCATATAACACAGAATTTCCTAATTGTGGAAAAATATGCTAGATCAAGGCTAGTTCCCCGAGGACTAGGTGGTACAGAGCAACCCCACAAGCCCCTCGATACTAATGTTAAGATTCTATCCATTCTCCTCAAAATGGAAGACCAAGTGTTTGTCGATTGAAATCAGACCATGCCGCTCTCCATCTCCAGGTTTTATCCATTGAGCGTATGATGAAATTCACATTCACGGTTATAGCCTTTCAGGCCCGTGCACCTGAGTCCTGCCAACCTGTCTGCCTGACCTTGGCCTGTTCCGGGTTGAACATGAAGTGTGCACATCAGGCTCCTGTGCTGAGCATACGGTCTCTGTCTGGTGCTACTTCAGGAGGTGCTGAGAACTCCAAGAGGAAGATCTACTTGGAGAGTGCTGTGAAAGATACACTAGGTTGCCCCTTGTTCTCTGCTTCCTGTCCACCATGAGGTAAACATCCTCCTCCTCAGGCTCCTACTGCCATGCTCTGCCTCACTACAGGTCCAGGATTAATGGAGCCGAAGACTATGGACTGGACCCTTCAAGACTGTGAGCCAAAAATAAACGCTCCTTTGTTTAGCTGGGTATGTTGGGCATTCTGTCACGGTAAGGGGAAAGGTAACTAACCTAGTCTCTCTCTGCCCCTCACTTTGCTGCAGCTTGTTCTGAGGGGCAGTCAGCCAGCTTTCAGCCATGCCCAGAATCTCTTTTCCATACCTTTAAAAGAATCATACTCCTGGAGTATTCCAAGCACTCCAAAATGGTAAGAGGATAATGGAGCTGACAGCAAGAACCAACAGAATGCACACTAGTCATGTTCCTCTCAGATCTTTCCCTTGGCTTCAAAAAAATCCCAGGCTGGGATAGGAAGATGACTCAGTGGGTATAGGCATGAGGACATGGGCCTGACAACCTGAATTTCATCCCCAGATCATAGATGGAGACAGGAAAGAACCAGTTCCTGAGAGCTGTCCTCTCACCAAACGCCTGCACACACATGCACGCACATAGGCCTGTACACATACACACATGAACACACACACATGTGCATGTACACACACACACACACACACACACACATGTATACTCACAGGCATGAACACATACCACACACGTGCATGTGCACACACACATATGCATACACACATGCACACAACAAATAAATAAATAAATAAATATTATAAAATAATATTTAAATAAATAAAAATTATAAATCCCAAGTAAAGACCAGCTCTGCCTCCAACTCCTTCCCCACTTCCCCCCTCCAAGGATAACCACGTCCTGAAGCTGGGGACCCCTCACCCCATTTTTGCCACACACATGATCCTCTTCTACGAACAACATGCAACACTGTTTTGCAAAAATTTAGAAAATGGAATAGTCTCGTCTGGAATGTTCCCCTCAGGCTCGCGTTTTGACCGTGTGGTCCCCTGTTGGTGGCACTATTTTGAAGGGTGTGAAGACTTCAGGAGGTGGGGCCTGGCTGGCAGACTCTGGCTCTGGCCCTTCATTCTGCCTTCTATGTGCGGCGTCTTCACCACACGCTCCCACCACCACAAACTCTGCCAGCCCTTCCCTACTATGACGGTCTGAAAGCCCTCTGAAACCCTGAGCTAAAATAAGCCCTCCTTCCTTTCCCCTTCTCTATGGAGTCCTTGATTATAGAAACGAATACTGAGAAACAATACCTAATGGCGAGAGCTCACAGAAATGGCCCCCAAGTGACCACATCCTCTTAAAACTTTTCCTCACTGAGCTGTAACAGCAGCTCCTTTCTGATCTGTGGCTCTCAGACTATGTCACCTCTGCAGGCCCTCCTGATCTGAGCAAACTCTCCCCTGCCACAGCCCTGGTCTCCCCCATATTAGCTCTAGCGTATTAGCTCTATGACATCCCATCACTTTTTTCAAGACCCTAGTGGCAAAGATCATTTCCGTTGATGGTGTCTGTTAGCCGTGATGAGGGAGAGGCTCCCTCGCCAGGGTCTAAGGGTTTCTAACCCGGGCCAGCTGTTAGCTTGTTGGACTTTCCTAAAGCAGCTGTGAGACACAGCCATCAGCAAAACTCACAAGGCATCAGATTTCACACTTTTAAAAGGGAAGAACTCACTCAGAACTTACCACTCGCCTAGCTCTTTCACTACCCTTTCCTGTTATCTGTGTGGCTACGGCTCAGACCTGGGGAATATTCCCCTAAGCTCCTGAGTTAGTAATTTGGTCCTCAGCTCAGCACTATGGGAAGACGATAGTCTCTTCCCAGGGGCCATGTGGTGTAGCAGCTTGCCTGCCTATGCTCCCCAGTATAATGTACTGCCTCGCAGCAGGCCTCAAAGCAAAGCAGTCAAGTGGTCAGGGATTTAAACAGCTGAAATTATGAATCCAGTTCCCAATTTAGCTGTTACAGCAATGAGCACTGGGGATGCAACATTACAGAGGATCCCTCAGCTAACACAAGCAAGGCCCTGGGTTCTATTCCCAGTACCACACGCTCACACTACTCGGACTTCTCTGTAGTAATCAAAACTAACCGGCGCCATACTCTCTGTGCAATGAAGTACCACATTCAAACCATCCGTCCCAACCTGGCATTCAGGGAATCCAGACACATCAGGAGCTTTGTCACCCCAGAAACCAGTATGCACGCCCCAGCATTACCAGCAGGTGGTCACACACTAGCGCAGCTGTGGCTGTGCTTACAGGATCAGAGGATGGAGCATGCTCTGCAAACCTTCAACTCCGCTTTACCTCTAGAGGAGGAGAGAGAAGCGGGGGTGTTTCTCCTTTGTGGATGAGCCTAACCAGCCATCGTGCTTCCGACAGTCTCAGAAACAGGATGCCGGGAAGACGAGCCAGCTGGAGGCGAAGCGCTTGCTGTTCAGACACGAAGACCTGAGTTCAATCTTCAGAATCTGAATTAAAAAAGCTGGGCATGGTGATGCAACCTTGCCATCCTGACACTGGGAAGATGGACACGAGAGTATCTCTGGGGCTTGCCAGCCAGCCAGTCTAGCCAATCCACAAGCCTCAGGCCAAGTGAGAAAGCTTGTTTTAAAAACAAACCAAAACAAAAGTAAGATGGGCCTCGGAGGTATGACACCCAAGGTTGAATTCTGGCCTCTACACACATGAACACACGTACCTGCACACACAGGGACAAGTGCAAACACACACAATTTAAGACAAAAAGGCCAGACGTGCTGCGGCTCAGGCCTCCTCTCCTCCACAGTCTCCCCAGATGACAGACGCCCTAGTCTACAGGGACCTCCATGGAGTGGCCCGGAGTCCGGTCCTTACGCCAACACTGCGCGGTTCTGTCACAGCTCCCAGTGGGCTGAAATCTCAGCTCACAGTTCAGGAGCTGCACGTGTGGCCTTGGGCAGGGGTTTCACTGGGAAGACCTCAATTTTCTCTATAAAACCAGAGCACCTTTGCACCCTTGTAGCCTTGACCACAGCAGAAGGCATAAGGCTAATGGTGGCTATCAGCCATCATGACTGCAAGTGCCATTAAGAAAAGACCAAATGGTCCTTGTCAATTCAACAAGGAATTAATGACAAGGGGGTGGTGTCTGCCAGCCAACGCAGAGTGGTACTAATTACCTTTCTGTCCCTTACAGAGCAGAGGGGAAAAGCTGGGCTGGGATTAACACGGAAGCTACCTGAAGCCTCTATGGCTGGATCAGGCCTCAAGGTGTCCTGGGGGATGTTCCTTGGCTTAGCTTTACTACAATTCAGGATTTTCTTGATTCAAGCACTCAGTCATTCAGTAAATGCCATCAAGAGAGCAGCTAGAGAGACGAACTCGAGGGACAAAGTGGTGAAGGCAGTTGTGTTAGTCACTGTTCTACTGATTTGAAGAGACACCATGACCAAGGCAATTCTTATAAAAGAAAGCGTTTAACTGGGGGCTTATAGTTTCAGAGGTTTAGTCCATTATCCTTATGGTGGGGAGCATGGTCGCATGCAGGCAGGTGCTGGAGTAGTAGCTGAGAGCTATATCCTGATCTATAGGCAGAGAGAGAGAGAGAGAGAGACAGACAGAGACAGAGACAGAGACAGAGACAGAGACAGAGAGATAGAGACAGACAGAGAGAGAGACAGAGACAGAGAGAGACAGACAGAGAGACAGAGAGACAGAGAGCTTGGCATAGGCTTTTGAAATCTCAAATCCCACCCTTTTCCTCCAACAAGCCACACTTTCTAATCATTCGAGTCCTTTCAAATAGTGCCACTCCCGGGTGACTAAGCATCAAATATATGAGCCTATGGAGGTTGCTCTTATTCAAACCACCACATTCCACTCTTCATCCCCAATACACTTATAGCCATATCATAATGCAGGAATGCATTTAGTCCAACTTCAAAAGTTCCCATGTCTACCAGTCTCAACAGTGTTTAAAAGTTCAAAGTTCCAAGTCTCTTCTGAGACTCATGGCAATCTCTTAACTGCAATCCCCCTGTAAAATCAAAATCAAAAAGCAGAACACATACTTCCAACATACAGTGGCACAGGATATATATTGCCAGACTAAAAGGGAGGAAAGGGAACACAGTGAGGAAATAGTGCACCAAAGCAAGACCAGAAACCAGCAGGGCAAACCACAAATTCCGCATCTCCATGTCTGATATTAAAGCACTCTTCAAATGTCCAACTCCTTCCAGCTTTGTTGACTACAACACACTTCTTTCCACATGTGGGCTGGTTCCACATGTGGTCTGCAGTTTTCCTGGGCAGGTATCCCGTGACTCTGGCATCTCCAACATCTTGGGGTCTGTGGTCAATGGTTTCCTTCACTTTAATCCTTCTCACAAGTTAGAACCTTAGCTGGGTGGAGTCTTATTCTAAGGTTGACTTGACTTTTAGCATCAGGCTTTTCTTTAAACTTTTTATCTCCCTGAGCACAGGATTTGGCTCCCACATTACATTTGTATTTCTTTTTATCCAGCTTGCTTCTTTTCACGACAGGTCTGAATAAATGACTACTAACAACCACAGGACACAATCAAGACTGGGCTGCCCTAAAAATCTCCTCCGCCAGTTCCATTAACCCAAAACTCTTCAATTTAGCCTCAGGCAGATTTCCAGAACAAGAGGAAAAAGCAGCCACATTCTTTGCCAAAATACCACAGAAACAGTCTCTAGGCCACTTAATAATGCTCTTCTTTGTTGTAGAATATTATTTAAGGTGTGTTACTTTTGTTTATGTTTTGTTATGTTGCATTTGTTTAAAGCTGTGTTACTGTGCCTGTCTAAAACACCTGATGGTCTAATAAAGAACTGAATGGCCAATAGCAAGGTGGGAGAAAGGATAGGTGGGGCTGGCAGGCAGAAAGAATATATAGAAGGAAAAATCTGGGAGGAAAAAAGAAGTAGCCAGAGAAAGAATAGGACTCCAGAGGTCAGCCACCCAGCTACACAGCAAGCCACAGAGTAAAAAACAGAAAAAGGTATATACAGGAATAGAAAAGGAAAAGCCCAGAGGCAAAGGTAAGTGGGATAAATTTAACTGAAGAAAATTTGGCTAGAAACAAGCCAAGCTAAGGCCAGACATTTATAATTAAGAATAAGCCTCTAGTGTGTGTGTTTATCTGGGAGATGGATGGCAGGCCCCCCCAAAAAGAGCAAAAACAACAACAGTTCCTCTCTGAAACTTCTTGATCTGGGCCTCCATAGTACAAACTGTCCCCAGCACTGTCTTCCATGCTCCTACTGGGATGGCCCATTAAGAACCCCCCATCCCTTAAAGCACCCAACTGCTTTTCTAGTCCAAAGTCTCAGAGTCTTCCACATTCCTCCACCAAACAGTATCATCAGGCCTGTCACAGCAATACCCCAGTCTCTGGTACCAACTTCTGTCTTAGTCACTGTGTTATTGCTGTGAAGAGACACCATGACCAAGGCAACTTTTATAACAGAGAGCATTTAATTGGGGGCTTGCTTACGGTTTCAGAAGTTTAGTCCATTATCATCATTGCAATAAAGCAATGAGTATTTCCTTTTACTGCTCTTCAAATGCTGTTTATCAAATTTATTTTTACAAAAACACCTTATTGAGGTCTGACTGGCACACCCACCGGTGTGTATGTGTAACAGATAGCACTCGATGTGTCTGGGAAGAAGTACACACCACAAGACATCAGCACAGCCCATGCCCATTGCCTCCTCAGGTTCTTGCTGCTTCTGCCTTAACAGCATTGTTACTATGACTCCACCAAGTGTCCACACTGCCCTCGGCAGCTCTGACACAGCACTGTGTAGTCCAGGCCCTGAGCTCTACGGTGACTCAAGGACCTGTTGTCTCACATGATAAACACTTGGCACTCTCTGGCAGTGCTTCCCTGTGTCCCAGCTCTCAGCAACTGCCCGCCATTCTGTCTCTGCCTCTGGGAGTTTGGTGATTGCAGACTCTTCCTGGAACTGCCACCAGGATGGGTTTCTTTAGTTCTGTGCATTCATTGCCATGAACAATAGTGAGTCTTCTTTATTTTTAATACTTAATTGGGAATAGATCTACCTCAAGACCCAGCTTTACCATTTTTAGACATATACCCAAAGGACACTCTATCCTACCACAAGGACACTTGCTCCACGATGTTCATAGCAGCTTTATTCATAATAGCCAGAAACTGGAAACAAGCTAGATGTCCTTCAACCAAAGAATGGATAAGGAAAATGGAGTACATTAACACAATGGAGTACTACTCAGCTGTAGAAAACAATGACATCATGAAATTTGCAGGCAAATCTATGGACTAGAAAAAAATCATCCTAAGTGAGGTAACCCAGACCCAGAAAGACAAACATGGTATGTACTCACTCATAAGTGGATATTAGCTGTTAAGTAAAGGTCAGTCATGCTACAATCCACAGACCTAGAGAGGCTAAGTAACAAGAAGGGATTAAAGGGGGGAATGCAAGGATCTCCTTGGGAAGAGGGAAAAAATGGTTTTGTGGGTGGACTAGGGGAGGGCAGGGTTGGGAATAGGAAGGATCAACTAGGGGGCATACTGGGGGAAACTACTGGAATTGGGGGCATTTCAAGGGCAAGGTGGAAACCTAGTGCAATGGAAAGTCCATGGAATCTATGAGAGTAACCCTAGCAAAGACCCATAGTAATGGGGGACACAGAGCCTGAACTGGCCATCTTCTGTAACCAGGCAAGGCCTCAAGTGGAGGGATTGGGACACCAACCCAAACACAAAACCTTCAACCTATAGCTTGTCCTGCCTGCAGAATGTTCTGGGACCGGAGCCTAGCAGAATCCTCATCCAAGAGACCAGAGAGACTCCGTCCAGCAACTGACGGGAGCAGATGCAGAGACCCACAGCCAAACATTAGGTGGTATTCGAGGAGTCCTATGGAAGAGGGGGAGGAAGGATCTGAGGAACCAGAGGCGTCAGGAACACCACGAGAACATGGTCCACAGGATCAACTGACCAGGACTCCTGGGAGCTCACAGAGATCAGGGTCCCTGTAGGGATCTGTCCTACATCCTCTACATATATTATGGCTGAGAAGCTTGGTGGTCTTGTGGGATTCCTAACTGGAAGTAGGGACAATCGCTGACTCTTTTGCCTAGTTATAGGGCCCTTTTCCCCATAAATAGGCTGTGTTGCCTCGTCCAGCCTGGATTTGATGCTCTGCACCTAGTCTTATTGTAGCATATTATGCCAGGTTTGGTTGATGTCCCTGGGAGGCCTGCTCTTTTCTGAGAGGAGATGGCAGGGGCATAGATCTAGAGGAGAGAGGAGGTGGGGGGAGAGAGTGGGGAGAAGGGAGGGAGAGGAAACTGTGGTTGGGATGGAATATATGAGAGAAGAATAAAAAATTATAAGAAATATAAGAAGAATAAAAAAATAAGAAAAGCCCTGGAGATGTAGTAAATGAGGCCTATTCGAATCTAGATCTTACATCCAAGTCCAACATATTCACATTCTCTATCCCTTCCTGAAGCCATGTAAAGTTGGCCGGGGACAATCAAACCAGCCTGTCACCTGTCACCACAGGCCCCCGGCCGGCTGAACATCAATACTCATAACTCCGGGTGTCTTCCAGAGGCTGTGTGCTTGTTTCCTATATCGATGCTGGAGCACACCAAAAACAGATGACAGACTCAAAGCCAGGCTTCCATTTCAGTTGAAGTGCCAGGATCTGAACTGTCCAGAGCCCTTTGGCCACTCCACACAGTACTTCCCCTTGAGAGTCGCATGGTTCTGCCAGGGAAGGGCACCTGACCCCACTGCACCAGTCTCAGGACCACCCACCCACCCCTTCCTCCTGGGGAAGCAAAGGACATCTTCAGGTCCTACAGTGGGCCTCAGGAAGTACACGAGATGGGACTAGAAAGACAGTTTGGAGCAGGAAGGGCCTTGAGCAAGGATGGAAAGAAACCTAGAAGAACCTGCCTGGCTAAAGGCAACACAAATGTAAACTGGAATGGCCAGAGGAAAAGTAAAACACAGATGTGAAAGCACCATGCTGCCGTTCAGAAGGGTTTTTCCAAACAGATCAGCAGCAGTGAGTCATATCCTGGTACCTCTGCAGTCACAGGGGACAACCAGTCCTGCACAGAGCACTGTGTCACAGAGCTGGGATGCTGGGAGAGGAGATGACCTAAGTACATTCTGGGTTTATCAGGACATAGCACCGTCCTAAGGGCATCTGTCCTTGCCAGAGACACTGTGACCCACACAATGGGAAGAGTTACCCATCTGGCCGTTTACAGGAAACACTAATTGCCCCCGTTTCATGACACCGAGTAAGCTGGTGTCACAGAAGACTTGACTTGGCACTATCAATTACTACTACTTGTCACTAGGCAGTGACCAAAAGACAGATGCACACTGTCTAAGTGAATACTCCTTTCTGGCAAAGCTCGAGAAAGTAACAGTAATAGTAAAACAGTAACCAAAGATGTCCCCTCAAAGCTGAGACAAACATGGGGAAATAACGAGATCACTAGGGCTAGGGACGTGGCTCAGCGGATAAAGCGCTTGCTGCACTGACTCAAAGAGTGGGGTTCACATCCCCAGACTCCGAGTAAAAGCTGGGCAGGTGGGGCAGGACTCAGGACACGGACACAGTGAATTCCAGACAAAAGCTAGCCGTAGATTCAGCAAGAGACCCTGCCTCAATCAATGACGTGGAGAGCTACTGAAGAAGACACTGGATGTGTGCTTCAGGCCTCCACAGGCATGCACACGTATGTGCACAGATACACATGCACATTACATACGAGAGAGAGAGAGAGAGAGAGAGAGAGAGAGAGAGAGAGAGAGAGAGAGAGAGAGAGAGAGAGACTCAAGCATGACATGCAAAGGTGTGCAAAGTCGTGAGTATTCCGACTCCAGAGAACCCTGGGTGTCTAGAGACTCTCCCAGCCTCACCAGAAACACTACCTATGAAACTATGGCGTTCAAACAGTTTGGTTGGTCTCAACTGTGCGGGGCAAGGGTTCCCCGTTCCAGTCACTCTACAGGTGAATTTATTTTTAATACTGCCTTTCCCACCCAATGAGAAAGATGCAACACTGCTGTCGGGAAAACGCATGATCTGAGCTGGCCGGAAGTGAAGAATGAGATCAATGGGAACTGTGGACCATCCTATAAACATTGTATCGGCTGCATGCTTTAGTAAGCATCACTATCAGGATGGAGAAGGAGGAGCTTAAGAAGCATGACCACCACGGTTGCTTGTGCCACTGAAAGGCTCCAGGCAAGAGCCTTCATTAAGAGTGCTCCTCGTGCAGCTGGGAAATTGATTACGAAGTAGCGACAAGACAACATTACACATATGAGACATGCCTGGAGCAATAACCCAGAGTGGCATATGACAGAAGTCAGGCAGCTACTGATGGCAGGTCACATCCGGTGTGCCCCCACCCCGTTTTCACATACCCCTGTGAACTAAGAATGGTTTGTGCACCTTTAAAAAAATGGAAATTTTTTTTCCATGTAACTTCACTTCTACGGTTTTTACATTTATATGAAATTCAAATTTTATTTGAAATCACATACAAATCAGATTTTTGAGGCCCTCAATAACATTTTATTGGAAGACAATCTGCACTCCCTGATTCCTGAGTCATCTGGGGGTTGCTGTGCTATGGCGGGTATAGTGCGGTAGCCAGGACAGAGACTGGGCATTCCGTGGGTCCTAACCACTTCAAGATAGAAACAAGCAAGTGAAAAACCCTTAGTTTCACACATGTGTGCTATGTGTGTGAGGTTGCCTGCAGAGGCCAGAAGAGGGTGCTGGAGTCCCTGGAGCTGGAGCGATGGACAGCGGTGAGCTGCTGCTAGACAAGGGCTGGGACCTAAATTTGGGGCTTCTGGAAGAGCAGCAAATGCTCCTAACTGCTACACCATCTCTCCAGCCCCCAAACTACGTTATGAAAAGGTTTGGACTGGGGACACACACACACACACACACACACACACACACACACACACACACCTATAAAAACAAGCATAAATGTTATAAGATGTAGCAACAGGTGATCCTAACAGCAAAGTGTTCTCTACACTATTCTTACATCTTTCTGCAGAGCTTTCTGGTTTGGTTTGGGGTTTTGGATTTTATCAGACAACATCACAGTATGTAACCCAGGCTGGCCTCAGACTCTGGTGATCCTCCTGCCGTAGCCTTCTGGGTGTGGAGACTACAGGTGTGCGTGACCACACCAGGCTCTTTTAAATTTTCATAGTTAAGGATTAGTAGACATTAAATAAACAAGCACAAAAAAGCACCTGTTCAGGATGAGGGCACTCGGTTGATAAAGTGGTTGTCACGCAAGCCTCAGGACCTCAGTTTGAATCCCCAGAACCCACCGAAAAGCTGTGCATGGTAGTGCTGGGGTACCAGGACCAAAGATCCTAGGACTCACTGATGATCCAGTCTAGCCAATCAGGGAACTCTGGGTTCAGGAAGAGAAAACACTGTCTCAAAATGTAAGAGCTCTGGCCTCTGCAGGGGCACACACAAGTGCACACACACACACACACACACACACACAAGCAAAGCACTTGTTCACCTGTACACACCCATGCACACACACTCCAATCTGTCTGAAATGTCCCCTCCTTACTCGCTGGACAAGCCTGAGGCTCTGTGCTTCTCTGAGCCCCCTGAGATTTAGCCTGTTAACTCCTGGCCCCATCGTGAGACCCCCACTTTTCTTTCCTCTCTCTTAGTTGTAGTACCCCACTGTGGTCTATTTTGCACACCTGGCTAGGCTGCCCTACATCCTCTCCGGAACAAAACGTGGACTGGATGACAAACTTAAAATAGAAACCTTTGCTGCCTCCTCTTTCTTCTGCCTCTTTTCCAAACCACAGGGTCACACAGTGACTCGAAGCACCTGGTGCCGCACTGGCCTGGCCTGCGGGACCTGGGGGTGGGGGGCGTTTGATCCATGATTTACAGCAGGATAAATTCCACTGGGCTGAGAGAGCAGAGGAAGGGGCGTATCTTGTCAAAGCAGTCAGAACTGAGTGTACAACTCATGCCAGGGCGGCCAGGCAGTGGAGGGCGGCCTTCCATCCCTGGAAACCCAGGGCCTCACTTGCAGTCAGCACACAGTGGGGCCAGCTCTCCTCCAGTTGAGTAGAGTCAGGGAGAGAATTGATGCTGGGCAAGACAGAGGAGAAAAGACCCAATCAAGAGAAGCAGAAAGGGAAAGGCCCAGAAGGAAGGGAGATAGAGAGGACCAAGCTGTGAGATGAGGCAGGCTCTGCAGCCAGACAGCAACAGGCCTGAAACCCACTGGAGCTCTGCCTAGCTGCTTAGTCTTGTATGCAGTGGCCCATATCACCCCCAGTAGGATGACAATAAATACACGGTGTCACAGGAAGAACACTGCAGAAGCATGAGCAATGTTTTTAGTGCCAAGTCCACCCCTGGCCAGGTGTCAGCGGCTCAGTAAGCACTAAGGGTTGTGTGTGTTATGATCAGGCTCCATTCCCACTGGAGTGCTGTGTGCACATGTCATTGTGCTATTGTGCACAAAACAGTAGTGTGTGTGTGTGTGTGTGCACACCCATATATGAGTGGCTTTGAAAGCCAGAGGTCAATAACAGGTGTCTTTCCCCAAAACCATTCCACCTTTTTTTTTTTTTTTTTTGCACAAGGCCTCTCACTGGCCTAGAGCTCACTCACTTGGCTAGAAACGCTGGCCAGGGAAATCCAGGGATTTGCCTGCCTCCACCTCCCCAGTGCTGGGATTGTAAGAGTTAGCCACCACAGCTTGCTTTTTTACACGAGTTCTGGAGCTCAAACTCAGGTCCTCGTGCCTGTACAGCAAGCATTTGAACAGAGCCATCTCCGTAACTGCAAACATGTGTTCGTGGATGGGGCCAGGGCTTCCGAAACCAGGAAGATGGTCAAGGAAAAGCTAATAGCAAGGAGAGCTTGGGGACAGGATTTGACGAATGAGCGGAGTTTATTTACGATGCAGGGTTTCCAGATTCCAGCCCCAAGTCAGTGTCATGGTTCAGATCTTTTCTTTCCTTTCTCATTTATCATCTAAGTAGGCCAAGCTGCTCCCTGGGCTCCCCAGTGAGGTCCAAACAGCCGCCGCCCCTGACATATGTGGGATACACACACACACACACACACACACACACACACACACACATACACACACACATACACACACACACACATACACACACACATACACACACACATACACACACACATACACACACACACATGCACACGCACACACGTTCTTGCTTTCTTGAGCCTCCCTGACCACTCACTCTCTTCAAGTCTTTGGTATTACTCACTGCTAGAGATTCTGAAGGTCAAATCCCTGCTGTGGGACCTATCCACCTCCATCTACCACCCTGCACTTTTTTAGCCAGTGTCCCTGACACACATGCCTCCTCCATCAGTCTATGTTTCCTACTGCTGCAGGAAAACACATTCTCTCTGTCTCTGTCTCTGTCTCTCTGTCTCTCTCTCTGTCTCTCTGTCTCTCGTTCTCTGTCTCTCTCTTTGTCTCTCACTTTGACCAAAGCAAATATATTCTTTTACAATTCTGGAGGTCAGAACTCCTCCAATCAAGAATCTGTCTCATCATCTATTTCTCCACATCTATAGGCCACCAGCATGGGGAAGAAATAAAAGGAGGACATGATTGCTCCTACGGGATTGAAGTTTTTATTATAGATATAAGAGAGATCACAGGCAAAGGCTGGAAGGGTCCAGACTGAACTGGGAGATGAGAGGGAGTAGGAGGACAAGAAAGAAAGAGAGAGGAACCAGGAACCAAGAGGCCAGAACTGAACCAGGAGAACAAGAGACCAAAAGGACCACTTAGCAAAAATGGCTGGGTTATATAGAAAAGAAAAGCTGAGAAAAGGGGCCCAGCCCAGGCCCTGGGCTGGAGAGTTCAGGATGGGGATAGGGTATGCTAGCCAGGAGGACCCTGTAACAGGTAGGGACTGAGGGAGACACTGGACGCCAGAGTCTGCTTTGATGTGTTAATAGGCACCTCAGCTGTTTGTCCCAACCACTCCCAGACTCCACCACTTCTGGGAAGCCAGCAGGCACCATGTCCCCGCGTCTGATTTAACCCTGACCCTCCTGTCTCCCTCCAAGAAAGAATTCTGTAATTTCCTTGAACCCAGCCAGAAAACCTAAGATTGTCTCCGTGTCCCAAGATGTTCACTGTGACTACAGATGCTACCACCTTCTACCACCAAAAGGGCCACACGTTCTGGGGACAAAGGCACTACGGAACCTCTTAATCTCATCTGACAAAGCCAATTTACGGAAGGAAGGGTCACTTTGGCTCACATTTCCCGAGTCTATCAAGATGGGGAAGTCCCTTGAGCAAGAGCTCGAGGCAGCTAGCTGTATTGCATCCACAGTCTAGACGCAAAGAGGAGTGAACACCTGTGCTCAACTCTCCATGTTATATAATCCAGGATCCTGGCCTAGGAAATGTTGTCACCCATAATTAAGATGGGTCTTCCCACATCAATCAGTCTATCAAGATAATCTCCCTACAGGCATGCCAGGGGCTCAATAATCCCCTGGAACCTTGTCTCCTAGGTGACTCCAGATTCTGCCAAGTTGGCAATTAACACTAATCCTCACAGAGCTATTGTTCGGCCTCCCACACCTACCTACCTGGGCTGTCCCTTAGGTGATGGAAAATATGCTGACCTACTCCTTTCCATACCCAGTTGCTTCTTCAGAACCTTCTAGAGGTGCTACAAATGCATATGGCTGGTGTTCTTCCCTCATCCTCCCAGTTTCTTTCCAGAGCGCTCCTCCTGCTGGCCTCAAGGATGCTGATGCTAACTTCTCTCTAGTAGCAGCTCCACTGACCCCAGTGGCTTCCTCCAATCACCATCTGCCTCTCTTATCTCTCTTTTCCACTTCTGAGCTCTAAGTAAATTTCTGAGAAGCTGTTCTGCTGGCCACCTCTATGCTAATCAGGTGCCCAGCTCCAGTACTCTCCTGCAAGGGGCAACTGATAAGCTTTTGTTGTGGGCTGCAGTCCCAGGCAGTGCACATCACTTAACACTGACCCTCGCCACTGTCTCTAGGTACCAGTAGCACACGCCCACCCTGAGCTGTCAGTATTGCCCAATACCATGTGGGTACAGAAATCCCAGGCTGAGGCCTACTATTCCTGCCAATGTCACAATGCTCTTGCAGGCACAAGACCCAACAGACACTTGTGAGCCCTGTCCTCCCGGGCTTCCCAGCCACACGAGACCCACTGGTCCTGCAGCCTTTAGAGCTCTCTCCTTGCTGTGCAGACAGGCCATTCTCCTGGCCTGCTTCTCCTCCAGTGACACGCTCTCCCATGCTCCCTTCTGGACTATGAACTGTTGAAGTCCCTTGACACTGAGGCTGGATCCCATCCACCTCTACTAGCCATCTTCAAACACAAGTAACATCTCTGTACTTCCTCTGTAGGTTCCAGAACTGTACATCCACCTGCCTGCTGGCATCAACATTCAACAAGACGGACAATGGAGTCCCAATCGTACTCAACCTTCTCTCCACCTGGAAGTCTTCAGAAGTGAAGGCACGTCTACCCATCTGCTGGGTGAGAGGCAGGGAGGATCAAAGCTGCAAGTGACACTTGGTTCCCTTACTGAAGCCACTCCATCCTGACTGGCCCTCAACCTCCATCCGGTCCTAAGGTGGTCTTCCCTTCACCATGTCTCTTCCCTGTCTCCACCGACGCCAGCTCCACTGCAGGCTTGAAATCACACTGACTCACTACCCGCTTCCTAACCAGTGCCACAGTAGTTCTGTAGGCTGCCGCAGAAGTTGCTCATCCACAACCTTAACGTGGGGTTGGGAACATGGCTCAGTGGATAGTGTTTGATGTGCAAGCATGAAGACCTGAGCTGATCCCCAGGACCCGGGTAAAAACCCAATGCTGTGGCATGCACCTTGAATCCCAGTCTGGGGAGGTAGAGACAGGAGAGCCCTCAGGGGGTTACTGGCCATCCAGTCTAGCTGAACTGGCGACCTCTAGATTAGAAAGAGACCGTTTCAAAACTAAGGTGGAGAATAGTTAGGAAGACATTGACATTGACCTCTGGCTCCACACAGGCACGCGCGCGCGCGCACACACACACACACACACACACACACACACACACACACACACGTGTACGCGCCACAACCCTGAGCATATACATACACAGCAAAACAAATAACTAAACAAACAAACAAACAAAGCAACTAATGTGATCTGGTCATTCCTCATTACTTGAAACAATTTGGAATCTTCCCACAGCCCTTCAAGGAATGAAGTCAGCACTGGACCCCACACGGTACACCTCCATCCCTTTTCCAGCCCATGTTTGCTGCTCGGGCATGCTGTGTGCCCCTTCCTGCCACAGGGCCTTTGCTCACGCAAGTCCACCATCTGACACCTCTCACCAATCTGTACTTCGGTGGTGTGGTGGCTCTTCTTGATTGTCAACCTGACTACATCTGGAATTAACTCAAACCGAAATATGGAAGGAAACACCTGTGAGGGATGTTTCTCTAATTTGAAGTGGTAAGATCCATTTCTAATCTGGATCTTTGAGGTGGGAAAACCCACTTCTGATCTGGGTCATGCCTTCTGCCGGAAGCCTACATAAGGACGGGGAAGAAGGAAGCTTTTGCTCTTTGCCGCTAGCCCTGGCCTTGCCAGCAGGTCACTGGCATTAGAGCCTACTACTTCAGGACCTGGCATACACTGAAGACCAGCTAAGACATCCAGCTTATAAGACATATATAGATGTCCAGCTAAGACATCTATCTATCATCTATCTATCTACCTATCTATCTATCTATCTATCTATCTATCTATCTATCTATCTATCTATCTACACAGAGAGAGAAAGAGAGAGAGACTAATTCTTTATTCATTCATTCTATAAATTCTGTTACTCTGGAGAACCCTGACTAACACAGGTGGCCATGCTCCTCCTTTAACCCCAGCTCAGTGTCAGGAGGCCTCGTCTGACCTCTGGCCACATGGGTTCCCCTGGCTCTTTACTTTTTCCCAGCTTCTTATTTCACTAACACCTGCCAGTAGTGTTATGTGTATTTTCAGTATTTTTTGGTTAGTTCCATCTCCTGCCCATGCAGGTAGGACGACTCACATCTGATCTGTCCTGCCACTGGGCCTGGCACCAGGGAGATGCTCAGGGAGAGGCAGAGATGGGGTATGAATGGGCCTGCTGCTTTCCTCTACCATCCCATGACACCCCTCCCCCTCTGCCTCTCCTCCATGAGCCGTCCTAGGAATCCCTCCTTATGTGTCTGAAAGCCCCTACTCCTCACTTTGGCACTCTGCCCATCTCACCAACCTCAGGGCTCTCCCTCCTGAATCTCTCAGATTCGCCCACCTCCAGACCTCAGTTCAAGCCATCACCATACTCATGTGACATGAACCCTCTCCCCAGCCTCCTCCCTGAGACCAATACTTTCGGTGCCACAACCTGACCTAGCTACACTTCTGCTTGGCCACATCACCAGCTTCCCTCAGTCCTTGGGCTTGGGAAATGATCCCACACCACCTCTGCTAGCTTCCAATGCCACCACAGTAGACTTCTTCCCTATCTCTTCTGTCTGCATGGAACGAAGTTCTAGCCCCCTTCCAAGACCAGCTGTGATTCATTCTCCAAGCCTTAGACTGAAGGAACCCAACCAGGCTGCCTTAGTTAGGGTTTCTATTGCTGTGAAGAGACGCCATGACCATCACAACTCTTACAGAGGAAAACATCTAATTGGGGCTGGCTTACAGTTTCAGAAGTTCAGTCTACTATCATGTCGAGAAGCATGGCAACATGCAGACAGACATGGTGCTGGAGAAGGAACTGAGAGTTCTTGATCCCCAGGAAGCAGGAGACTGTGCCACGCAGGGTACAGCTTGAACATAGGAGACCTCAACGCCTGCCCCCACAGTGACACACTTCCTCCAACAAGGCCACATCTCCTAATAATGCCATTCCCTATGGGCCAAACACTCAAACTCATCCGTCTTTGGGGGCCATTCCTATTCAAACCACCACACAGGCCAACGGCAGTAATATCAAGCAATGACAAGTGTCTTAGTGACTTAGCAATCGCAGTCCCAAGAACGGTGCCAGGCCAACAGGAATCTTCACCAGCAGCTCTCATTAACCTTGTGCCACAGAACAGGCCCAGAGAAGAAAGTAACACGTTCAAAGTCATTGGACAGTGAACAACAAAGCTTGCGGACATTCCGGATGCAAGTTCCAGGCACCACAAGCACAGTGTCCCAGAGTGTGCTGTGCTCTCTCTCGGGTGTCAATAACCACTTGTACATGCTTGTTCAATGCTTGTCTTCCCAAGAGACCATTTGTTCCCAAGAATGGGAACCATGTCTGTCTTGTGGAAATCCTTCCCTCCAGCACCCGCCATGCCCATTTTCTGAGCCAAATATCATGTTCTACGGCCCTGCAGCCCCCAGCTACAAATCTTCCACTTTGGAAGAGGGGTTGGCTGAGCTCTTTGTAAATACTACTGAATGGACAGCCAGATGCACATGCATGGGTATACACACACACACACACACACACACACACACACACACACACAGGCATACCCACATGCACAAGCACACAAAAGATACTTGGGAAAACTAGCCTTAAGTTCTACCTGGTGATAACTAACCTCCTTGCTACCGAGGTGGATCCCTTAGCATGGCCCTTGGACACCAAAAGACAAAGGTCACATGGCTGGGGCAAGGGGATAGCAAGATCCATCATCCATATAGCCATAGGTAACCACAGAAGAGCACTTGTGTGGGCACAAATTATCCCCTGCTGGTTTCCCCCCAAGTCCCTTATCAACGTCTCCCAAGGACTAGTACAGGGGACACTCACCAACCATGAGAAGAAGCCAGCTGACTTGTCCTGGGTAGAGATCTGCCCCTCATAGGGGCCAAAGATGTGACCCTTGGGGACGACCTCATTTATACACCGCACATCGCTCTCCCCACCAGGTTCCTTTACCACCTCCATGCCCTGTGGAATGGTAAGGGCTGCCCGATCCGGGATGCCCACAGGCACTGGCGTGTCGGACACAAACACGGGGGGACCGTGGCTCGGGCACTCGTCCACGAAGTACTCTTGGCAGGACTCACAGACTGGAGGGATGTGAAGAAGAGGAAAAGTTCAGTGGTGGTGCCACGTAAGACGTCCTGCAGTGGCTGAGAAAATTACCAGAGGCCACACTGAGGACCACTTAGAGCAATGGAAAGCACACTGCATGTTAACTCAGGCCTCCCAGCCCTAGATCTGCTCAGCCAGCTGCAGGCCCAGGGCCATCAGCAGCAATAACCCATGATCCTCCCTGGGGGGTTGAAGGACACGCTGCCAATGTCAAGGCTTTTGTCTCAAGTAAAAAAAAAAAATGGCTCTGGGGCCACAGGCCTGAACTGGAAATGCCACTGTACATCTGTGGGCTTTAAGACCTAAGAGAGGCTGCTGAACCCTGGTGTGCCTGGGTGAATGCCTCTCATTGGAACTCTGGCACAATATTTCCAGACCAGGGCCAGGTGGGGTATGGGGTGAAGGGAAGAGTCACCTAGAGCCTCAACTCCACTTACACCAGAAGTCCACTTGCTGGAAGCTTTTGGTCACAATGAGGTCACGCTTTCCCTTCAGCTTCTTGGGTTCAACTTCCATGGAAGTGGGCTCCGGTCTCCTAGAGCTGGCCAGGGCAAGGGCCCACAGAAGAAAAGCAAAGAAGCCATCAGAGACAGTACAGGAGGAAGGACAGGCTGGACACCTGTCCAGGAGGCAGGGGGTTGCAGATGGGCAAAGAACTCGAACAGGCGGCTCGTCCGCTGCAGGAGTGGTGGAGCATGTGAATTCCTGAGAGTTGGGCCTTGAGCAACTCTGCCCAAGTTCATCTAGTGCCTGCTCACCTCTGACCCCAGGAGCTGCCCAGGAAGGAAGGTGGCCATCCCCTGGATCCCCAACCAATCCAGCCCAGCCACCCACCCTTCCCTCCTCAAGTCATCACCCAGGGGCCTCACCAGGGCTGGCCATACTCCTGGTCCCGGAGTGGTGAGCAGATCTCTGTCTTCACTACTGTCACCATGTCCCCAACAGTCGCCTTGGTGTGGGCCAAGCACTCCTTCATGTTCTCAGTCATTCTGTCCTGGGGACAGGCATCGGAGGCCGGACCAGCACAGGAAGAAGATCAAAGAGACAGGGGAAGAGGGGTGAGTGGCTGGGAGGGAGAGCAGGGGTCCCTAGGAGTCTGGTTACCCTCCCTGCCATCCCCAGAGGAAGCGCTTGAGAACTCAGACAACAAAAACAGCTGTAGCCTGGCCAAGAGGAAATGCCATTTCTATCCAGGGCTGGTCCTGGGGACGACTGGAGCCACCAGCCCCATGGGGTCAGGGCCCAGGGGCAGCTCAGGCCAGGAGACAGGCCTGGGAAGCACAGCCTGAACACTAAGTCCAAAGGACACAAGGATCCCCCAAGAACCTGACAAACTCTGCCAAGGGGGGCCCCGAGGGAGTGGAAAGCTGAAATGAGCTCTGCATGGCTGGCTGTGAGGCCCCGAGTGAGGGGCTGCCAGGAGGAAGAAGCCAGGCCTTTTGGGCAGCTCATAGCAGGTACAGGCGGGCCTGGGGAGCTGGTTGTGTGCCAGCCAGCGCTAGTCCTGACTCCAAGCCCACCCATCTCTCCAGGGGGGGAGTGTCCCCAGAGCATGCTTACCGCCCGCACCACAGAACCCGGCTGCAGCCCCTCCCCACGGTCCTCATGCCAGACCCCGGGACACTCTTCTTCGGGAGGGCTGTGCAGTAGCTCGGCCTTGGGACCGTGTTGGGCCCCGGGACTGGGCGAGCAGAGTGTGTGTGTGTGACTCACTCCCCAGGGCCCCCGCTGGCCACACCCCTGCTCCTCGGCTCACCAGCCCCTTGCTCCCCACCGGGGGCCCCAAAGCCCGCGGCGGCGGGAGGGGTGGGGGAGCGGCACGGCCTGCCCCTCCTGCGAGCCGGGACGCGGGGGGCGCGCGCAGGGGACCGCAGGGGACAGAGCGCCCTGCCTCCAGCCTGGGGGCCGCCGTTCGGCCGCGCGGGTGACCCGCGGGGAAAGTGTGCGCGGGGGCGGCGCCCCGGCCGTCACCCACCTTCGCGGCGGGGCGCCGCGGCCCAGCCCGCCCCCCGCCCTCCCGGCAGCCCGGCATTCCTTGCGGGGGCATGTGGCTTCTTGCCGGCCCCGGGGGCACGCAGTTGGCTGGCGGCCGGGAGGGGCGCGGGGCGCGCAGGACACGAGCGGTGGGAGGGGGCGGCCGCCGAGGGGACAGTCCCGGGTTCACGCGCGGACGGTCGCGCGCGGCCCGCAGCAGCCTCCGCAGCGCCACCGCCGACACCCACCTCGGCCACTGCAGCCGGCGCCCTGCGCCACCTGCGCCGCCCGGGGTGCGAGCACCGCGTTTTGCTCCACCTCCCGGCCCTGGCGATGGTTGCCCAGCCACCCGCGGAGAAAGGGGTGCCGAGGGTTGGAAGTTGAGAAGGGACCGGCCCAAGGTCACTCAGGCTGACCGGGATGCAGCTGCACGGGCAGGAGTCCCACAAGCCCTGCGTCGGGGAGCAGTCTGAACTCCGGAGAACCAAGTTCAAGTCTGAATAACACACTGTTCAGCCACGGGGCAGGTGTTAGCGGCTAAACGTTTGACCTTTGACGCTCCACTATATTAAAGTCCTAAATCCCACTGTGTCTATTTGTAGAGGACAGAGAGACTGGATAAGGTGTTTAGGGTCAGGTGCCCTCAATAAGGGAGTGTTGACAAGGGGCTGTCTGCCTGTGAGGATACAGCAGGAAGGTCCCATCTGCAAGGTAGAGAGCCCTCTCATCTCAGTGGAACTGAATGAGTGCACCTTAACCTTTGACCTCTCAACCTTCAGAAGTGAGAGGCTGAAGCCACGTGGTCTGTCTGTGGTACTTGACCATCGCTGCCAGGCTGACTGATAACGAAGGTTGTCTGACTTCTCTACATTGCCATTTCTCTTAGTATATCTATTTATTTAATTTAATGTGGAGTGGGGCCACGCCTCAGCACGCATGTGGAGGTCGGAAGATAACTTGCAGGAGTCGGTTCTCTCCTTCCACCAAAATGTAGCTAATGACAGATTCCATCACAGATGTGGTGGGTGGCAGGGACAAGTACGCTTGGAGGAGGCGACAATTCCAGGACAGAAAGCTGATCAGGAGCCACACATAGTGATGCCCACCTTGAATCCCAGCTCTCAGGAGGCAGAGGAAGGCGGATCTTTGTGAGTTAGAGGCCAGCCTGGTCTACTTAGTGAGTTCTAGGGCAGCCAGGGCTATATAGTGAGACCCTAACTACAAACAAACAAAAACAATAGGAAAGAAGGAAGGAAGGAAGGAAGGAAGGAAGGAAGGAAGGAAGGAAGGAAGGAAGGAAAGAAGGAAGGAAGGAAAGCAAGTAAGAAAGCTGTCAGGAACATAGCCAGGCAACACCAACAAGGGCAGCTTAGAAGAGTCTCCACTAGATTGGATTTCTCTTTTCAGCCAATCACTGACCATCTCTGGTGCTTTCTGAGAGCACACAGCCTAGGACCATTTTGCACAGTGCTCCCCTGCTCCGGCTCTTGGGTGCTCCACCAGCCACAATGCCTGGGGACTAGATGTGTCCCCACCCATGTCCTCACTGCTCTCTGACCCCGGTAGTACCTCTGCTAGTCTTGGTCATAGGCTTGCCTCTAGCAAGCCCCCTGAGGGCAGGACAAATGGCTTTACAGGCTCTCTGACTCACCACTGACTTCCTAACACCTGTAACAGGCGCCAGGAAAAAAACGCTAGGAAACATGTGGAGGCTAGGGAAATACACACCAGGGGTTAGGGCATGAACTTATAGGGCCTTCATTCCCAGGGAGTCTGTGAGGCATGGGAGTGGACCTCGGTTAATTCTGCACCCTAAGCACCTGCCTTGTCCCACCCGAGTCTCAGCCCCACCCCACCCCCACATCTGCCAAATGAATTAATGATCAAATGACCCAGGTCAAAACGCACTGTCCTCTGTGTCCCAGTGGCCCCCTAGACAGCTCCACAAGAGACTTCAAGGAAAGAAAGCTTGGGAGTTTTGTTCGACTCTCCTTCCCCATGCGGCCAGACAAGAGTGTGGTAAGGAGGGTGACGAGGCTGGCACTGAGGGTCTAGGGCCATGAGAGGCACTGCTGAATCAGATTCAGGAATGTGGGAGCCCAGTTCTTACAGTAAGTCTCAAAGTATGAGCACTCAAGACAGCCGCTGTGCCTTTCTCCTGGACATGCATCCCGAGATGGCTAACACAAAACCATAAACTCACTTAAGACATCATGAGATTTTCTTTTCTGTTTTTTCGAGACAAGGTTTCTCTGTGTAGTTTTGGTGCCTGTCCTGGATCTCACGATGTAGGCCAGGCTGGCCTTGAACTCACAGAGATCCGCCTGGTTCTGCCTCCCGAGTGCTAGGACTAAAGGCGTGCACCACTGCCGCCCAGCGAGATTTTCTTTTCTTATTAAAGAACTTTTATAGGGGTTAGAGAGATTGCCTAGCAGTTAAGAGCATGTGTTGCTCTTCCAGAGGACCCAGGTTTGATTCCCAGCACTCGGCAGCTTACAACCACCTGTAGCTCCAGTTCCAGGAAGCTAATGCCCTCTTATGGCCTCCATGGGCACCAGGCATGCATGTGGTGGACAGACACAGATGCATGCAACACACTCATGCACACGAGATAAAAATAAATATATCTAAAATAGTTTAAGAACACTTTATAGATTTTAGTTTATTTTTAGTTGTGTGTCTATCTGTGTGTGTGTGTGTGTGTGTGTGTGAGAGAGAGAGAGAGAGAGAGAGAGAGAGAGAGAGAGAGAGAGAGAGAGAGAGAGAGAGGCTGTACGTGTGAATGCAGGTACCCATGGAGACCAGAAGAGGTGGTAGGATCCCCTGGAGCTGGAACTGCAGGTGGTTGCGAGCCACCTGATGTAGATGCTACGAAGTGGGAAGTGAGTGAGTCCCATGAAAGTGCAGTGTGAGCCACTGTGTGAGCCACTGAGCCGTCTCTCCAGCCCGGTTTTACTTATTTCTGTTTGTTTGTTTGTTTTTTAATTGATTTGCAAGGCTCTGGAGTATGACCTTTGTGGAAGTAGCACATCAGCAGCAACATCAAAAGGTTCGGACATGCCTGCTAAGCCTTAAGGAGTCTTCATGGACAAGCCAGAATTAATCATAACTGCCAGGGCATCCCAGGGGGAGAAAACAGGGTACAGACTGAGGGGAGGCCTTGGAGAGAGCCTCGTAGCACCACTTTACAGCGGCTTGTTTCCCTGGCTGCTCAGAGAGGATGGCAGGGGTCAGATGGAGAAGGAGAGAAACACAATGGCTACTTAGGACAAGAGGCACACAGTCCAATTCCAATGGTCACCAGACAGCGTTCTCACCTCCCAATAGAGAGGCCTGTGGCTTTTGCTTGCATGTGGTACTTCACATTTTCTTACAGAATCATGCCCAGGTTAGATGTTGCTGTCTGAGATGCTTGACCAAAAGTGTTTCAGACCTGGGAGTGTCCCAACACTGGAATGCTGGCACACTCTTTACCAAATCCCAAAGCTCCTAAATTTGACCATTTGTTGAACATGGCAGAATTTGACTTACTTCAGATTTGGGATTTTTAGACTAGGAATACTCAACTTGTACAAAATAGGTGGCTTAGGAAACAAACGGAGTGTCAGAACTCAGGTTCCAGGTGTCAGAGATGACAAGCATGTCCTATGTGTACTGTGCTCTCCCATGTGCACCCATGAGGCGTCAAAATTATCATAATCTGTTGTTAGATGGTTAGTGATGGCTGGAGCATCCATTCGGTTCTGAGCTTCCTGGCAAACAAATCAAAAAGGGTGCCCCTGCTGTCCTTATCTTACATCTACTTACTGGCTATTGGTCCTCTCCATTCTTGGAAAAGCCCAGCTGCCTGGAGGCTGTGATCAAGCCTCACTCGTATGAGTGCTGTGATTTAAATCCTGGAGTGGGTCACTGGTGCCTTTACTTTGAAAGTGATTCTGTCTCATTTGAAGGGTTATGGGGACATGGGTGAGAACAAGATGTCACTAAGTGAACCTACACTTGGAGAGAGAGAATGCGGGCCGGTGACCTTCACCACGTCCGACATATTAGTCTCAGCAGGCTCCGGAAGGCATAGGCCAGGTGAAGCTCGAAAAGCCATTTCTGCATATTGCTCTGGCCTCCTTGCCCAAGCAGAGGGCAGCCTCATGGAGCACTCCAAGCTGCTGGCACTGCTCCCTGCGCCCTGGCTCCTTGGAGTCTGCACTTACAGAGATTAAGCCTGGTGCAACCTTCAGCAATGAGATGCAAACCCCAGAGGAGGGGCAGAGAGTGGCCAGAGGCCTGCAGCTCATTTTCACCCTTGGCAGAGAGCCAGGATCCCAGAATGCCTGGCAGCCAGGGGGCTGGAGCATCAGGAGACTGTGCCCATTTGGCTTCCTTCAAGCCTGGCACCATGAGAGTCTGCAGTTCTGTTTGGGATCCACCCTGCATCTTCTGATGTCTCCTTGAATAACAAAAGGACTTAAGGCCAGACATATATATACCTGGGCTAGGGATCCCGAGCCTTGGGGGCTTGGGCTTGTTTGTGCCGTAAACTGAGATAACTTTTGCCTACGCTTTAAGCCTCAGTTTCCTCTTCATGAAAAGATCTGATTAAGGGTTCTCTTTTTTGAGGTTGTTTTGTCAGGAGTTAAATCTTTATTTTACTTTATTAATTTATGTGTTTGAGTGTTTTGCCTGCATGACTATTCGCACACCATGTGTGCGCAGTGCTCATGAAGGCCAGAAAGTGTCAGATCCTCTGAGACTGGAGTTACAGGAGAAGTGTGAGCCACCATGTGGGTGCTGGGACTTGAACCCCAGTCCTCTGAAAGAGCAACAAGTTGCTCCTAACTGCTGAGTCAACTCTCCAACCCAACTTGTTTGTTTTTTGAGACAGCGTTTCACTACGCAGTCTAGCTGAGCTGATACTTGCTGTGTAAACCAAGCTGGCCTCAGACTTGTGGCAATCCTCTTGATTCCATCTCCCGAGCACTGATGTGCACCACCACAACCCACCAACTAGCAGTGGTAACAGTAGATCAAAGGAGCAGGAACGGAGACGTTGTGGAATTATACAAGGGAATAGTTGGATTAAAAATTTTATTTTTATTTGTGTGTTTGTGTATATATACACACCTGGGTATGCACACACATGTACAGGTGTCTATGGAGGCCAGAAGAGAGCATCAAATGCCCTGCAGCTGGAGTTTCGGACAGTTGTGGGTCACCTGATGTGGGTCCTGGGAACCACACTTGGATACTCTGTAACAGCAGCAAGTGCTCTTAACCCCTGAGCCATCTCTCTAGTCCCTGAATTTTTGAGTTTATATGCTCAGCAAGCACTCTCTGTGGGCAGAATAATTAATATTCCTTGAATTTACATGTAAGATAAGCCTGCAAAGGCAGGTGGTTGTGCCTATGACATTCAAAAGGCCCTTTTTAACCTATTTATCTAAGAGAGAGAGTGTGTGTGTGTGAGCCAGGTGTAGTGGACTACACCTTTAATCCCAGCACTGAGGAGGATCACTGTGAGTTCGAGGCCAGCCTGGTCTACATAGTGAGTTCCAGGACAGCTAGAGCTGCAGTGAGACCCTGTTTCAAAACAAACAAACAATCAAACAAAATAAAGAGTCTGGCTATGTAGCACAGGTTAGCTTCCAATTTACAATCTTGTCTCTGTCTCTCAAGTGCCAGGATTACTAGAGAATATCACTATGAGATAAATTTATTAAAAGATGTTGCTGAATTCATGGAAGCCCCCTTTAACATCTAATTATATATATATATATATATAATATATATATAATATATATATATATATACATATACATACACATGGCTACTGGGCCATGACTGACACGAAACACATGCTCTATGTATGGAAGGAAAGTGAAATGTTATTATTAAGTGGAAAAGGTCACTGAGGAAAAGTTACATATTGTACGATTGCTACATGTGACACTCTGGGAAAGGAAATCTGTGGAGACAGTAACAGGGAGGGAGGGACAAAGTGGCAGGATCCTAGGCTGGTCACAAAGGGACTCTAATAGCAGATACAGGTGGACATCCAGTCACCCACTTGTTCAGAACCACCAGTACCAAGAGGGAACTCTCATGCTAGCTGTGGACATTGACCATGATGTCACTGTGAGGTCATCAACTGAAACAAATCCGCATGCCCCTGTGGTGAGTAAGAAGCCGAGACATATGAGACCTCTGTACTGTCCACTCAGTTTTGGGGTGAGTCTAAAACTGCTGTGGAAGGGGAATGAGCCCAGAAGCAATATGAAAAGACAGAGTAATCCCATTTGAAGATCTGGATAAGGACCTCAGCATGAAGAAGAAGAACAAGAGGGGGAGAAAGAAGAGGAGGAGGATGGGGGGGGGGAGAGAGGAAAAGAGGGAGGCAAAGGGGAGGGAAAGAAGGGCGGGCCAGGAGAACGAAACCTTTAAAGCAGTGTCCTCAACCTTCCTAACGCTGCGACCCTTTAATACATTTCCTCATGTTGTGGTGACCCCAACCATAAATTACTTTGTTGCTACTTGACAACTAATTTTGCTACTGTAATGAATCATGATGTAAATATATGAAATACAAGAGATCTGATATACGACCCTGGGTGGAGGGTCAAGACCCACAGGTTGAGAACCACTGCTTTAAAGGACTTCTTCCCATTTATCCATAGACTCAGATCCAACCCCAGGCTGACAAACGAAGGGATCCAGATTAGAAGCTGAGCACAAAAGCTGTGCTCGGCCTATGCTCCATGGGTGAGGGATAACGGAGCAATGCGGGCTGGTATTTCCAACATGAAGCATTCCTGGCTTTATTTGCTTTATGATCCTACTTTCAAAGACCTGCCTGCTTGCTGCAGCCATCCTCTTCACAGTGCTGTGTGTCAACCAGACCAACGGGCTGGCTAGCTGTCGGCATCCTAAGCAAAGGCCTCAAAGGACCGTGCACACTCACTCTGCCCTGCTTCCTCCTGGAGTGCACACTCACTCTGCCCTGCTTCCTCCTGGAGTGCACACTCACTCTGCCCTGCTTCCTCCTGGAGTGCACACTCACTCTGCCCTGCTTCCTCCTGGAGTGCACACTCACTCTGCCCTGCTTCCTCCTGGAGTGCACACTCACTCTGCCCTGCTTCCTCTTGGAGTGCACACTCACTCTGCCCTGCTTCCTCCTGGAGTGCACACTCACTCTGCCCTTCTTGCTTCCTCCTGGAGTGCACACCGCTCACTGAGTTCCCTTCCTTTTTTGTTTCTGAGTCTGCCTCGAATTCTTGATCCTCCTGCTTCAGCCTCCTGAAAGCTGAGGTGACAAGTATGTGCCAGTGTACTAAATAAAATCAATTAGTGAATAGAAGACCACACAGAAAGAGTAATCGAACCATGGCCACATGTACACTATGGCTGAATCATAACACTGAGAAGAGCAACCAGACGCTAGAGAGGATTTTCTGTGCGGTCTAATTTATATAAAGTTAAGAAACCAAACAACCAGGTACAGCTGTGGGGTGAAGCAGTTGTGGTTCAACCTGCAGGGCCGCTGAGCCCCACCCCCTTGAAGGCTCACAGGTTTGGACAGTTAGTCCCCAGGTGGTGGTGCTGTTCGGAGAAAGCATGGAACCTTTCGCAGTGGGCTCCTGCAGATAGGGGCGAGCCTAAAGCCAGGGGCTTACCAGTTCCCACTGAGGTCTCTCTGCAACATGGTGTGTCACTGAGACATGAGCGGGCCTCACTCTAGCTGTCACAGATGAAGCACCAGCCACCATACCTTCCCCACCATGATGGCCTGTATCCTCTGAACCATGAGCCAAAATAAATCCTTCTTCCCTCGGACTGTTTCTGTCAGGTATGTAGTCACATCTACGTGAAGAGGAAGTGATACAGAGGTCAAGTTCAGAGCTCCTCTTGGAACCAACTGGAATAGGCAGAAAATGGCTCCTAGGGTGCTAAAGTCAGGCTTTTTTTCTTGGCCTGGGTGCTGGTTCTATGGCTGTGTTTGTAGAAGTATCTCAGGCCATGCTTTGGTAAGACGTGTGTTTTTTCTGTATGAACAAAGGTGAAATATCTCTGCAGGGGCCCCAAGGCAAGAAACCCCATAAACAGCTGTGGAACTGAGCTCTGGCCAGATCAGGGCTTCTTCCAAGGAGCATCAGTGGAACACAGCTGGGTGGGTCTGGTAGAACACTGTGGTCTTTCCAGGGTGGACCCTTCTGCAGGCTTCTAAAATGTACTACGTGTACTCCTAGGTCGGTAGGAACTGGAGAGGCAGAGGTTGGAGAAGGTGGTTCAGAGCAGCACCGTTTTTCGTGGGCTTGCTTCCCATGGTCCTTGACATGCTCTGGTGTCACATTTCCCTTCAGGAGCATCTGGCCTACTCTCAGTCTCAGAAACAGGGGCTGCCCATGTCAACCAATGGTGAACCCCCAGGGTCTTCCCAGTGACTGTGACTGGACATGGGGCCTGGCCTTTTTATTTTGTCTTTCTTTCTTTCTTTCTTTCTTTCTTTCTTTCTTTCTTTCTTTCTTTCTTTCTTTTCCTTCCTTCCTTCCTTTCTTCCTTCCTTCCTTTCTTTAAAAAATGATTTCCTTATTTTTATTTCATGTGCATTGGTGTTTTGCCTGCCTATGTGAGGGTGTTGGATCCTCTGGAGCTGGAGTTACAGACAGTTGTGAGCTGCAATGTGGGTGCTGGGAATGGACCCCACGTTCTTTGGAAGGGCAGCCATTGCTCTTAACTGATGGCTGAGCCATCTCACCAGCCAGTTCTCCAGTTCTGTTTGTTTTTCAAGACAAGTTTCTCTGTGTAGTCCTGGCTATCCTAGAATTTGCTCTGTAGACCAGGGTGACCTCTGCTTCCTGAGTGCTGGGATTAAAGGTGTCTGCCATCACTTCCAGCCAGAGCCTGGCCTTTAAGGAATATCACCACACATGGCAGTCCCCTCTGGAGCAGGCACCTGATGCACTTTGGGGCAGTCAAAGGGACTGAAAGGTGTTTATTTTGTGGCTTTGATGAGAAAGCCCACAGTCACCGTTGCTAAGGCAGCCAAGCCCTGATGAGGATTTTGCAGGGCATGTCCTTACCATGAAACCAGCTGTCAGAGCAGAAGGACATGGGGTACAACAAGAAACATATTTGGCCTTGTCCTTGGTTTCTGGCACACTCTCTAGCTAGAATGTCTCTTGTTATTCATAAGAAGCCCTTTGGCCAGCACCTGAGTTTATGCTAATGAGGTGTACTGTGGGGACTCCAGAGAACTTCAGGGTAGGGCTGGTCTCTAAAAAGCCCAAGTCTTTAGAAGGCTAGAGCTTTCAGCCTCACCCACTGACCTCTGGAAGAGGGGAATGTGCACTGGAGATTAAACCCTATAAAACCTCCACAGGGCTGGTTGTGATTCCATGGCAGAATATGCATGCCTAGCATATGCAGGGCACTGGATCCCATAACCAGAACTGGAAATTTTAAATAAAATTTAAAATGTGGAAGTGGGGAAAAGTTCAGTTAGTAAAGTGTTTACTGTGCGAGCATGAGGAACTGAGTTCAGTTCCTAGCACCCACATAAAATCTGAACACGGGGTCATGTGCCTATAATGTCAGTGTTGCAGACAGGGAGGGGACAGATGGATCCTGGGGACTTGCTGGCTACCCAGTCTAACTAAAGCACTGAACTCCAGGTTCCGTGAGAAACCCTGCTCCAAAAATAAGGTGGAGAGAAATAGAGGAAGACTCAGAAAACAACCTCCAGCCTTCACATGTGCTTTCTAGTGTGTGGGCATGTGTGTACTGCACATAGCACACACACACACACACACACACACACACACACACACACACACACACACACATACACAAAGATTCAGAGACCTGCCAGACTAGTGAACACACTGAGATTCGCTAGTCGGGGTGACGGACCCAGAGAGGGCTCAGTAGCTCCTCGGCCTCCTGCACACCACCCCCTACGCAGCTCTTCCACCTGGCAGGGTCTGGGGTGCGCCCTTTCTATAAGCCAGGAATGGTGGGAAACAGCATTTCCTGAGTTCCGTGCGTCAACCCTGTGGATGACGGAAACAGAGGAAGGGTCCTGGGGCCTCTGCTCTACAGAGGTGAGAAGCCCGGACACCTAGGGTCTGAAAGAGGAGTCTGCAGTGGCTGTCCAGTGGGACTGAGTCCCAGTCCTCTGGGGTCTGTGCCGAGGTGGATGGACTAGTGGACACAACTGGGGCTGGAGGATCAGGGAACTGGTTGGTGCTGACCACACTCGAGGGGGGAATTCAATGGGCAAAGCCAGGGTGCCTGTCCCTGGTTGGGAAGCCAGCCGCCTCTTCATTTCCTGGAACCCTGCTTTCCTCTCTCAAGCCTGTCCAGACAGGGTTTCTGTTCTGAGCAGCCGTCACCCATTCTTGCCTGGCCCTGCCCCACTGCAGGTACGGGGCCCCCACTGCAGGTACGGGGCCCCCTCTGGATAGGCTTACTCCTGATGGCTTTAGCACTCCACCTGGGCCTTGGAAACCACCTCCTGCTCTGATGCATCCCCTCTCTAGGGAGTAGGCACCAAGTACTCTGTGGGGAGGGCCTGGTACTGGGGCCTTTACAAGAGGCACAGGAGCCGGGTGTGCTGCCGCACATCTGTAATCCAGACTTCAAACAACAGCCTCTTCTACACAGTGAGATCCCATCTCACAAAACACAAAAAGTTGTAAAGTTACATATAACCTTCAATCCCACCATTTCTCTCCTTTTCCCCCCGGGCCTATCTAGGGCTTGTGAGCTCCATAACACATCTACCACACCAGGCCATCCTCCTAAAGAAGGAAGCCACTCCTCCCAGTTACTCTTCCTGATCTCAGCCACCAGACTCCCTCTCCTGAATGGCTCCCTACTGTCCCTCCCCCGCCCCACAGTCAAGGAGAACCTGTCACAAGGGGCCCCTTGCTACAGACCCTACAAAGTGACCATCTCATGCAGAACAAATAAACATAGGACGCTGTCCCCATTTCCGAAGACCTCATCTCTCATGCTTCTCCCACTGCCCCAGCCTCCGCATGAGCCTTGCATTGGCTGTTCACTCTGCAAAGAGTGCTCTTTCCAGCAGGTCCACAAGGCTTGTCCCGCCCTCCAGGCTTTGACTGATGTAAAATCTCTGGGCATCCTGTATGAAATAGCAGCACCTCTTGCTCCTTCTCTCCTTCCTGCTGCACTTTCTGTAGAGCACATCATAGTCCAACTTGTATAGTATTTATTTATAAGATTGGCCCCCGTCTCCCCAGCTAGATTGTAGACTCCAGGAAGTGAAGATGCTTATCTGTTCTTGCTGTGTCCTCTGCAGCCAGAACAAGGCCTGGTACAAAGCGGACACACAACAGACTCTCAGATGCAGGACCTCCTCCATGGTGACAGCAGGATCTGAGTAAGAAACGGAATGGCTGATGAGAGGTGCTTGCCATGATGCTTCAAGCTATTGTTGTGTGACTGGGGGAGTGCCTGAACCTCTCTGGGCCGGTGGATACAGGCAGCCTCGACTTGGTAAGGCTGTTAGGCAAAATATATAGAGAGCTCAGTGAGTAATGCCCTTTGTTGCCCGGACTGGTGAGTTCAATCCCCGGACCTACACAGTGGAAGGAGTGGACTGACTTCTTAAAGTTATTGTCTGCTCTCCACACACCATGGCACATGTGCACCCACACACATATACACTTGCACACACAAAATAAATGAATGTATTTTCAAGTACACAATAACACTGGAAGTACACACAGAATGTGTTTGGTACTTAAGATGATTTCTTATGTACTGGTGGCTCTGGGCACTGACGGCTGCCAGGGGTAGATGACTAGCCAGGGAGGAGGCGCTTCTCACTGTATTTGAGACCAGCAGGGTGTATTCTTAACTTAAAACAGAGCAGCAGTGCCCAGGAATTACTAACTGAGGTTGGGTGACAAGTACATAGAAATTCTTATTCACTCTTTGATAGGTAATAAAAATGTTTATCAATACTAAAGAGTTTTAAAAATGGAGACTGGAGAGATGGCTCAGTGGTTAAGAGCACTGGCTGCTCTTCCAAAGGACCTGGATTCAATTCCCAGCACCCACACAGCAGCTCACAACTGTCTGTAACTCCACTTCCAGAGGATCCAACACCCTTATACAGACACACATGCAGGCAAAAACACCAATGCACATGAAATAAAAATAAATTTAAAAAAAGAGTTTTAAAAATAAATCCCAGGCTTCTTCTCCCCCATGGCTATCCCAGAATGCTAGCCGCACATGGGGAGAGGAGGTAGTGGAGGTTCCCCCAGCCACTCTGTGGAGGAGAGCCCTGAGGTCCAAATAAATTCCCCAAGACCCCCCGGGGCTCCAGAATCCTAAATATGGGCCATCCAGAGCCCGGTGAGGGCTGAGGAGCCAGGGGCAGGACGCGAGGAGTGAGAGGTGTCTGGGCTGGGCCGTCTAGGGCCCAGGAAAGCCACAGTCACCCTTGGCAAAGCAGGAAGGTAGGCAGGCCAGGAGAGGCCCAGGCCTGGACACGAGGGCTCTCTGGAGGACAATTAAGGGATTCCCACATAGACCACTAACTTGCCTGTGCTGGGCAAGTGCTAGCACCACACCGTGGCCTCTGGACTCACCTGCTCTTCCCCTCACCCTGCTAATGAGGAATCCCAGGCGGTCTGAGCAAGTGCCCCCGTAAGTCAGGTATAGGGCCTTCACGAGGCAGTGTTGAGGCTGGAACGCTGGCTAACGCTGAGCTCTCAGACATGCCCCTGCCTCCTGCACACTGTGGGAGACGTACAGGTACATAAGACCCCTGGAGGCCCAGCCTTGCCTACACTTCTCCAGTCTCCTCCTCCGTGTCCATCCCACTCATCCTCGCCATTCTCGTTGGCTCTGTATTGATTGCCATGACCTGGAATCTTACAATGAAAACCCCTCCAGTGTGTCTCCATCCTCTTTTCCAAGGGATGAGCTCACGACCCTCAAGTGTTGGCATCACATGGAGCTACCCTGGTGAAGCAGAACCCTAGGCTCCACCCCTGACTTCCTGAGCCAAAGTCTGCCTAACATGACTTGTTTAGGGGATTGTACAAGTGCGTGTTCAAGATGGGGGAGGGCTGCCCACCTGAATTCTGGGCATCCTTGTAACATCTCTGCTTACCATCTCTGGCTGTAAGGACTTCCTGTCTTCTGTCTCCAAAACCATTTCTGCCACTGGTCACTTTACAGTAATAAAGTAAGTCAAGGGGACTGTGAGCATGCACCGGCTGGCTTCCTGAAGACAGGCTTCTCTGTTTGCTATGAAAGGTGCTGGGCCCTCAGCCCTAGGTCCTTTCCCTACACAGCAACCCACTGTATACAGAGTTGCTGCCTCGTCCCATGCTCCAGTGTGATCTGAGGGCCTGGTGACTAGTCTAGCATGCAGGTGATCCTACTGTGTGTTGAGCTGCTGGTGAAAAAGTTGTTTTGATCCCTTGGACTTTAGTATTGACACTAGGGGCCTGGGCTTACTTCCATCTCTTTCTCTGTCTGTCTCTGTCTCTGTCTCTGTCTCTGTCTCTGTCTCTGTCTCTGTCTCTCTCTCTCTCTCTCTCTCTGTGTGTGCATACATGTGTGCCTGTGGCAACCATGTATGAAGAACCCAGTAAGCGCCTTTCCATGTAGGTGGAAGGGCTCATGACAGGCCCGTGTGCTGACAGACAGCGAGGCTTGGAGGGCGGCGCAGAGGCCCTGCCTTTCACAAGCACCTGCGGTAGGCATGATCTCACTCCTCACTGTGCCCTTCCTGTGGGTGATGGGACAGGAGCTCTGCTTCGAAAGGAGGCCAAGCAAGCAGTGTGAGCTACTGGAGCTCACAGATGGAGGAGACCAACGTCGGGTAAGATGGCCGAGTATTCACGGTGGCACTTGTGATGACTGTGTGTCACACCTGTGGGACAAACTGGGGTGGTTGGGCTGCTCTGGTGAGCTGGCAAGCTTAGAGGAGTGAGGCTCTGCAGAGCTGTCACACTGCCAGGAAGGTGACCTTCCTCACAGGCCTCCAGGAAGGAGGTGGGAGGGGGAAGCTCTAATATGTCAGTGCCCTGGCCGGGGTGTCTTCCAAACCCAGTGAAGGAAGCCCATTCACTCCCTCTGGACCTGTGCTCCTGCGGTACCTATACTGAACGCCAGCCCCGTCCTTCGTGCTGGGAACCTGGAGAACAAGGTTCCCATCCTCATGGGTCAGCAGCCATGCCTGTGGGCTTGCTTCACCCTGTCCCTTCTCTAGCTCGATGTGTGACTGTGAGGACCAACCAATCAGAGCCTGGATCAGCATACTGGATCAGCAATACCCAATGGTTGGTGCAAGGAAGGGTTGGAGGCCCAGCCAATGGATGAAGAGATGGACCTTCACATGATTTCACGAGGAAAAGGATGCAGAACGGAGGTACCTGCTGGCAGGCTTGTGCCCCTTCCCCATTCCCAACCCCAACCCATCAGTGGCCTGGGAATGGAGCCCCGTACACAAGAGAACAGAGAAGGCTGGACAGAGATTGTGTGATATTGTGCGAGCCCCTGGACCCAACTGTGCCTGAAGCTCTCAGGATTCTCTCAGACCTTGAGCTGAGCCACATGCATTCCATTTTTGCACGATGGCTAAGTTTCTGGCAGGTGGTATTTCATAAAGTCCACAACCTTGGAAGCAGTTTTCCTTTGCTTTTCAGATGGAAGTTCAGAGAGGTTAAGTGTCTTGAACACAGCTGCACAGCAGCAGTGTGGAGTCTAACCAGCCCGAAGCCTACCCTCCTGTCACTGTTCCTGGATGGCACTCTTGTAGGACAGGTGACAAACTGCGACTGAGAGAGGAAGGGATCCTGCCCAGGGAAGACAGGGCTTCCTGAGAGGATCCCACAAGATAATTACCACAGAACCTGCTCCACCCTGAGGCGACGAGAAGGACGGAAGTGTAGGTGGCAAAATGGTGGTTGCTGCTGCTTTCTCAACTTTTATTTCTTCCAACTTTAGAGAAAAAGAGGAGTCCACAGGAAACCCTGGACAGTCAGAAGGGACAGTCACACCGTGCAGGTGGCTGCACGTGGTGGCCGTGTGCTGGAGGTAAGTGGGAGCCCTGCTCAGATGGGCCAGCATGCCTCCCCAGTTCCGAGGAGAGCCCGTCAACCTCCTGTGTCCCCTGTGCGAGGCATCTGAGCTGGTGACCTGTGAAGCAGACTGAGGACAAACTCCAGATGATGACTTGGGAACCGTCCAGCCTGCCAGTTCTTCCTCTGGATGGCTCCCCTACACTGAACCCTGCGGACAGATGCTGAGGTGAAGCAGATGTAATCGCGTGCTCCCAGAGTGCAGGAGAAGCAGGGGAGCGGGACACAGGCAGCCAGATCCCTGCAAGGAGGGGGTCAGGTAGAAGCCGGTAGGGCAGGTGCCAGAGGGAGAGCCCCTGGTGTGATCACGGTTAGGGAAGCCTCCTGATGTCCCCTTATGAAAAGGCACAAGTCAAGCTGGGCTTCTGTGAACCTGTGAGTCTGACCTCTTCCACGTAGGCACCGAGCCTCAGTTTACGTGTCTGTACGCTGAAGTAACTGGGCTTGAATTCCTTTAGTACCCATTTGCTCTGGCATTCTCTGACCACAGTCGGGAGCAGGGGTGGGGGTAGGGACACAAAAATCAGCCCTATGCAAACTCTCAGCACCGGACCCGCAGGTGACAAGCATCTTCCTGCCAACCTACTCCACCACAGAGGCCAAAACAGACTGTGGTAAAACCACCAGATTCCAGCCCTGGGATCCACTGCAGCTCATCCACACCAAATCATGCTGACCCAGTGGCACCCCACACGGACGCGGCATCCCACTGCAGCTGGCACCTAGCATCCAAAGAGCAGAGTCCTTCCCACTTCTCTCACAGGTTCCCGGGTGAGAAATGAATCACGAAAACCAAGAAGGTAAAATTAGTCCGCCCCGCCGAGGGGTGATTTATGCAATGACCAGCCCCAGGAGGCAGGACTGTGCGCAGGCTCGGGGTTGCCAGAGGGCAAGCCTGGCCATCTGGAGCCCCTGTCTCCGGACTCGTCTATTTCTGGCTTCAGCTTCCTGGGCTGCTGGCACAGACTCCAGAGCTTTCTTAAGTCCCTCCTTGTCCCCTCCCTGGCAGCAGACCTACAGCAAACGGGATGCATGCCTGGGTTCCCGCCAGGTGGTCATCTTTTCATCTCACTGCCGTCCATTTCATGGGTGAGGAAAATAAGGCTCAGAGGCTACTTGGGCAACTACAGAGAAGTAACTGGATTCGCACCCAGACCCCTGCTTTCCATCAGGTTGTATGCTCGGTGGTTCTCCTGATCTCCAGTCCTCAGGTGGGTGTGACAAGGGGACACAGACAGACTCCCTACCCCCTTACCTCCTATGTGTTTTCCAGTCTCAGGCTCTAGGCGCCAAGCCCTGTTCTATCTGGCCAGGTGGAGGTCCTTCCTAACCCAGGGGGAGGGACTTATAAAGAGACACAGCAAGTGTGAGTACCATTGCAGACAGTAAATCTGGGTGGGAGTGGGGAACTCCCTGCATGCAGGGGCCTGTGTGGCAGGGTCACTTGGTAGCCCCACAGAGAGCCTGGCTCTAGTTCTCATCCGAGTAGCTGTTCCTATTTATGGAACCCATGGGGGGCACAGAAGCTAGTGGAGGAAGATTCATCTGAAGTCAGGTGAAGCAGGTAAGTTACCTCACCTCCCTGAGCCTCATTAAAGATGGGCTCATGGACGGCGGCGGGGAGCGGGACGGCACTGTAGGCTGGGTAGAGGAGGCTGTGGAGTTCAATGCTAACTCAAGCGTCCTGCATGAAGGTGGGCACACTGTCTGCCCTCGGGCCCTCTGGCTCCAGAGGAAGCCAAAGCCAGCACCAGTAATACCCCACAGCCACCCATGCGGAGAGAATGTACTTCTGTCTCTGGGGCTGGCAGCTGAGCCGCTCACTGTGTGGACAGCTGGGGGGGAGCGCTGCCTGCTCCCCAGGATGTAGTTCAAATCAGTTCAGCTGCAGGTCTCCCGGAGTGAGCACAGCTGCCATGGCCAGGGCCCTGAGTACAGAACTTCCCAACTGCACTGTGTGGGCCTCTTCCCATCAAAGCCAGGGTGCCAAGAGACCGAGTCGCTCCCTCAAAGCCTCCCGGTCATCAGTGCCTCCCAGAAAAGCCCTTGTTCCACAGTCTGATGGAGCTCCTGCTATGTAGCCTGTGCTAGAAGACAGTATGGGGCTAGACAGGTACACCTGTAACTCCAGCACTTGGGAGGCTGATGCAGGAGGATCCCTGTGAGTTTGATGCCAATCTGGGCTACACGGTGAGACGGTCTCCCCATGCCTTAGCTTCCCCAGCTGCACTCGGGAATTGACAAGGGCAGCCACCTTGGGTTATTCTGAGGATGGAGTGTGAAGACTCATCACGAGGCACTGAACAGCACCTAGCTCAGGGAAGTGCTCAGTACACACGAGAGATGTGAGACCGGATCCCTGTGCAAATCCCTCTGACGCTGTACTCACGATCTTCACTCCAAGCAGGGTCAGGCCAGCACCTTCAGAGTGAGGCAACCCCAGAGCAGCAGGAGCCAGTGGCTAGAAGAGAGGGGCTGGCAGATGCCCTGCCACCCACCAGCACCCACCAGGACCCACCAGCCCCTTGGTATTTCAGAGACATACTTTGCCCAGTTGAAAACTGGACCAACAGTGGCTGTTCTCTGCTTCCCTGGGAGCCCCACTGTTGCCGCAGCTCCCTTCCCCTAAGACAGGATCCAGAGTCCTCTCTCTAACAGGGCAGAGGGACCTTGGAGTAGCGACTCTTCAGCTGGCCACTTCAACTACCAGGAGGGAGTGTGGCTTGGTGCTGGGGATGGCTGGGCCGGGGCCAGCCACACACTCCTCTGCTTTTAGACTGTAATCCCAGCTGTCTGCACTCTCTGACCACATGCCACTGCCCAGAGAGACAAGGCCAAGCGGGCTGCCCGCCTGGGCAGCCTCTGCCAGAATGATCACATTGGGTGGCCTTGTAAGAAAGAAGTGCAGGGACAGCCAGATGGCATGAGCACCTCTGCCAGCGGCCAACCATGTGGGTGGCTTTGAGAATGTTGTTTAGGAATCCGTAACCTTGCTTTCTCCACCTGGGCAATGGCCACAGCCAGGGTCCCTGTTCTGCAGGGCAAGCCGGTCAGATGCGGCATGCAGGTGCTCTGCTGTTTTCAAGGGCTGTAAGGAAAAGCCAGAAGCCATTCTTCCTGCGCCAAAATGGAACCAGGAAAACAGTGTGCCCCAGAGACTAAGGCAAACCCTTGCCTGGGCCAACATGGTTCCAAGACACCCAGCTCCCAGGGGACAGTCTGGCCCCAAGCTGCTGTGTTCTCCTGCACACCCGCAGGCCAACAGGGATCAAATCCACATCCACAACAGACCCATTGAAAATCGGTAAATGTGTCCGAGGTGTGGGGTTACATTAGGTACGATGCTCCTGGCCACCTCCTCAGAGCAGATGACCAGGACAGCCTCTTTTCTCTCTCTGCAGGCCCCTGTCCAGAACCTTCAGGGCCAAGCAGGGTAGAAATCCAATCACCCAGTGCATTCCCAGGAAGCAGTGTCCTCTGGGATACGCATTGACCGGAGAATTGGAGGCGTCACAATGGTGAGAGCCAATCCAGGCTGCCCATCAGGGACGCAGGCTCTGTACCCAGTGAGGCGATGATGAGCTAAGGCAGAGGCAGGACTCCATGACAGGGACACCGCCGGGCACCTACCCTTCGCCTGGCCAGCCCTTTGCACTCAAGGCTGCTCCGTGACGTGAGTGCTGTTATTTCTGGTTCATAGTGGATAAGGCCAAGCCACAGGGAGAGGTGCCACAGTTCTAGAAATGGTGGCTCTGGGGGAACCGGGTCAGGATCCCAAGGAAGGCATCTGATTCCAGAGGCCACTGATCTTTTCAACTACCACCACCCCTGCTCTGGCCCCAGCTCATCAGAAGGCTGCCACCGGAACAAGGGCAGAAAAGGAGACCACCGTGAAGGGGAGGAGAAGCAGAGAAGAAGCCAGGGAAGCAGATTTTCTACCCAGATCAAAAGAAGAGAGTGAAGGGTAGCTGGTAACAATGGAAGGTGTTTGGTTCCTCGCAAACTCTCAATGGGAAAAGTTTTAAAATACCAGATAATACATTTTTAAAGCACAGCAGGTTCCCATAACCCAGGAACAGAAAATCTAGAGAAGCCCAGGGAAGCTCTGGAACAAAACTGTAGCTAACTTAAATGTCCGGCAGTAGGGGGATAGTTAAATATTAACCATTTATATACAGTAAATATACTGCCTATCGGTGCTTTTTAAATGATGGTAGTTCTCCGTGTGAAGACATAACCCAACTGGGATGGTTCAGGCTCATTTGTAATCTCAGCACTCAGAACGCGGAGGCAGGAGGATCCCCAAGTTAGAAGCCAGACTAGGCTACATAGCAAAGAGGGGCTGGCGGGAGAGGACAGGAAGAAAGCCCAGTCAGGAGAGTGCCTGTCATGCAAATGTGAGGATCTGAGTTCAAAACCCCACCCCAGAGGTAAACAAGCCAGGTGTGCCAGTGTGTACCTGAAATGTGGGCAGGCGGTTAGTGTCCTGGGGGTTGCTGGCCAGTCAGTGAGCTCCAGGTTTGGTGAGATAGAGACCCTAGCTGTCCTAAGGTGGAGAGTGACTGAGGAAGACATGTGATGCTGACTTCTACACACACACACACACACACACACACACACACACACACACACACACAAGCCAGATTTTCCAGGTATAATGTTAAGTGAGAGTTAACGTACCCAATACTCAGTACTATAGGCAACTACTGCTGTCCATGTGCTATATGCTATTTGTGCACAGAAAGAATGCTGGAGGGCTACAGCAACCACTGCTAGCCTTGTGGGGGAGTCCGGAATGTGGAGGCTGCTAAGGAAAGCCTGATTTGTCAAGATCCCACTTTTATAGTAAATATATATTTGCACGGTCTTTATAGGATTAAAACTCAGCACAACAAAATTTAAAAGACATAAGGATCTACCTTGGAAAACAGTCGCCAGGCCCCCGAGTCATACAATCACCTAGAATAGGGATGGGGCATCAGAGAAAATTCTAATACCCCGTGGACACAGGTGGATTGGATGTCTCTGCTGAGCCTGGTTAGGGAAGCGGGAGCCAAGACCAAGGCCTGTTGACCCACACCTGGAGCCATTATGACCCACACCTGGTGTCATCATGTACCCATTAGACCCTGGAAACGGGGAGGCTGGGCAATGTGGGTCCCCTTGTAACTTAGGCAGAGGTGAACAGCCTGGCTATCAGGAGCAACCTTCTCTTCCCCACACCACCCACCCAGGTTCCTCAGTGACCTCCAGCCTCTGTCCCAGAAGCTGCCTAGCTCCTGACCAGCTTCTGGGGTGCTTCAGGGTGAAGGACCTTGCATGGAGGTGAAGTTCAGAAAGGAAAGAGAAGAAAGCAGGCATGCATACCAAGTGCTCATGGGGTCAAGTACCTGACTGTGACATTGCACCCAGGCAAGAGCCCTGACTGCCCAGTGAACCCTAACCCCAAACAGGCTGAACCTGGCAGCCCCAGATAAACCCCAAGTCGGGACTACGTAGCAATCGAATGCTGATGACATCGCTGCTGCAAATGAGCTCCAGTGTGAAGAGAAGAGCCAGGAGTCTCAGCTCCGCCCTCAAGTACCCACACAAGACCCTACCAACCTCACTGACCCCTTGGGAGCCTCAGTTAGTCCATATGCCAGTTGGGCCAATGATGGGCCTTTCCCAAGCCAGCTGTGGCTAAGATGAGCTAATGTCAGCCCACTTTTTTTTTTGTTTTTTCGAGACAGGGTTTCTCTGTGTAGCTTTGCACCTTTCCTGGAACTCGCTTTGGAGACCAGGCTGGCCTCGAACTCAGAGATCCGCCTGCCTCTGCCTCCTGAGTGCTGGGATTAAAGGCGTGCGCCGCCGCCACCGCCACCACCACCACCTGGCGTCAGCCCACTTTTTTTTTTTTTTTTTTTTTTTAATGAAAAACAGTGGCTCCATTAACACAAGCAGTCATAGCCACACTCCAGGTGGACCCAAGGCACCAAGAAAATAAATGGGCAACGCCTGGGTTCCAAGACAGCCAGGCTTGCTGGGCATGGCGGCAAATGCCTTTAATACCAGCACTTGGGAGACAGAGGCAGGCAGATCTATGTGAATTTGAGGCCAGCCTGATCTACACAGAGAGTTCCAAGCCAGCCAAGACTACATAGTGAGACCCTGTCTCCAAACAGAGAAGTGAGGAATAGGGGTTGTTACTGGAAGACACTAACTGATCTGCCTGAGACAGAACCAGCACCTGACTCTGCCCTGACTCCCGGGTGCAGCCTTAGAGGATTACAAATGGGGGGGCCCTGCTGAGCCTGCTCGGGGTGGGGGTGTCCTTTGAGAAACAGGGACATGAGGAAGCAAGGCGCTCCTGCCTGACATTCACCAGGGAACTTGCCAGCTTCAGGGAGGGCGGGTAGCAGGAGGAAACCTGAGGCCGAGGCCACGGACCTAGAGCCTGCTCCCCCGACAGAGTGCCCACCCAGGCCGCCACTCTCCCAGCGTGACCAGAGCCACGGTCAAAACCAAGGCCCCTCAGTGACTCCGGGCTGGTTGGCCTGAAGCCCAGGTGGGGTCAGCGAGGGAGGCCTGCCCTGTCCCACCCCGTTCTGCAGGAGTACAGAGACGCCTCTGAAGAGCAGCTGCCCAGCCTGTGCGGCTGCTGCAGGACCCAGCTGGTCTGAAAGCCTGACGGAGAGAGTGAGCCAGGGGCACCCCTAACGGGGCCCCACGGAGAAGGGTGAGGCTGGCGCTGGCGGGAGGGGTGCTCCCACAGCTCCCTCCTGGGCAGCCCCCCCTCCTTGGGCTTGTGGCCACATGCAGGCCCAGGCACACCTTGGGTTGTTCCCAGAAACCCAAGGACAAGGTGGGTCCCTCGACTCAGAAAAGGGGCTGGGAAAGAGCTGAGGGAGTAACTTCTAAGCACTACGCAACGCTCCCTTGGACTGGCCCAGGCCGGACCCAGCTTCCAGGTGTGGCAGGAAGGCAGGCCCCAGACCTGGACATTAGAAGATCCACACGGGAAGCAACTTCAGGCCACTGTCCCTTCTTACCCCCAGATCCCAGGTCTCCTGGGGACCCCAGCCTCTACAACAAGTCCTGACTTCCCTCCTCCTTGCACATGGTCCCACAAGACCCCACAGAATCTGGACACCCCACTGGCTGTTCTCCAGGCCACACCTCTGCAGCTCTGGTGTTCAAAGAGGGGGGAATGAAGCTTCACCCACAGGTAGCGACTACTTCGGATGTCAGCCCGTGGCCAGGACAGCCTAGGAAGGTTGTGGCCTCACCCCAGGGGCCTGCTGGCTCACTAGCCAGGACTGCCCCATAGAAATGGGCAGAATGCTCTTCCCTGGCAGCTCCCTGGGCCCAAGGACAGCCTCCCTGACCAGTGAAAAGGAATGCACACCACGGAGGTCTTGTCCCTCCTCAAAATGACCATGACCATGTCCCCATTCCAACCTCCCACCACAGGGGCAGAAGTTCTCAACTGCATCTAAGCTAACTGCCTCTCACCTCTCCTAAGGAACAGCCAGGAGCTCCCCAGTACCTCCAGGGCAACTCCTTCCAGTCTCCAGGGCCATTTCCTTCCCCATCCCAAATGCCAAGACACCTGTCACTCAATGGATCATAGGCCCTCCCACTGCTCACTTTTGCATACATTGTTCTCAGTGCCCAAATGCTCTTCCCTTCCCTCCGCCTGACATACTTCTGCTGGGTTGTTTTTTTTGGGGGGGAGGGGCGTGTCCAGCTGCTCACCTACCTCTGGGAAGTGAATCCACATTCCCATCCTCACCGCCCAAGACCAATCCTCACACTTCCTGCCTTCACTCATAGTCAGGACGGGAGCCAGAGCTGCTCAAACTATCTGTGATAAAGAGACTTTTTTGTTTCGGCTTCCACATAGTGGCCCATGGTTGCATCTGTGAACTACAATGGAAATGGCATGGGGACCGCATGCCGCAGTAAGAGTTTCTCAAGTTTGTTCTCCAAGTCTGTACTGCTCTTCCCACAGACCTGTAACAGACCAGTGACAGACCTGTAGCAGAACAATCACTCACAGCAGCTCACCTAGGCCAGCGGTCCACCCAGCATGCACTGGACACCACTGGCCGGGCTGCTGTTAGTCTAGCATTCCAGGGAGATCAGCGGTGTTTGCATTTCCAAGTCCCAAAGGAGGACTGCTCAAATAACCTGACCACAAAACACTGGGTGGGAAGGTCCGAACACCCCGTAATCCAGCTGCACTTGTGCCAAGAGCTCCCATTTCCCAGACTGCCCTGGGCCATGGTTCTTCGTGTCCTCCGTTTTCACTGCACTACCCAGCATCCCAGGGGAGAAATGAGGAAGCCACCAGTCACCCAGTACAAAGATCCCGCAGCCCAGGCCACCAACAGCAGCAACACAGAGTAAGTGATCTTGGCTCAGTCTTTCCCCGCTGTGTGACCTTGGGTAAGTCACTTCACTTCTTTGGAGCTACATTTCACCTTTACAAAATGGATTCAATAACAGCAGCGTCATGGGACCGCTGAGGTTAGCAGGACCATGCATACAGACGTGCCTCCCGCAGGCCTGGCTGATGCTGGGGCTTACAGGAAGCTCAACATGTCTTGGGATTTAGTCATACACCTCTGGGGTAAGTCCTGTTGCAGCTGCCAAGCCACTGGCCTCTTGGGCACACTTGCTCTTCCCCTTCCCAAGGCAAGGAGGGGCTTCTCTCTCCTCACCACAGCCCTTCGCTCCTTCACTGAGTCTTCTGCAAATACCAAGCTCTCTGGCTAGTCTGACTTCTGGAACCCAGCTGCCCTGCGGAGGAGCTTGACAGGTACATAGATACAGGGTAAGTCACCCTGACTGTACTGGGGCTGTGAGGTCCCACCAACAGCTCCCCACCCTCCAGAGTCACACCCTACTTCAGGCCACGACGAGGTTGGGTCCACTGCATGGGTCCCCATGCGCTATCCCCTTAACAAGCTCTCTGATAACAAGCCTTCTCCCTGCAGGAACTGAGGGTCTGCTCGGCCACCGTTCCTGCCTCTCTTGTATCCCAAGCCAGGTACTCCATCACCCAGGGAAGCTGGCAGCAGGACTCTTTCTTGGACCTCATCCTTTTCCTCCAGGACAGTTTGAGAAAATGGGAGACAACAGTCTGTGGGCTCTGACATTGTAGGGATGGCTCCGCATTTACTTTCCCAGTGATGTCCACACCAGCTCGGCTCAGGGTTGAGTCAAACCATATCCCAAGCCCCACCCCACCCCCCATAGCCTGCTCACTCTATGCTTACTTCTTATCCTTCCCTGAATATGGACACTGCTTACTACGAACATATCCAGGAGCAAGGTCCTGGGGCACAAGGGGAAGGTGGGATTTGGAGTCTGGCCACTCAAAAGCACATGACTTCCCATAAGTCACTTCTGGTCTCTGAGCCTCAGTTTCCTCAGTGGCACAATGAGGTGTCGGGTGAGCTGGCCTGCCTGCCTTGGAGATCTGAATAAAGATTTTGGGGGGAGGTAGAAGTGGGGAGGGGACTGGAATTCTGGGTTTCCTCCTGTGTCTTAGGGCAGAGAAAGTTCTACAAGCCATAGAAAGCTCCAGGGGCTGAGGTGTGTCTCACGGAAAAGACAGAACCCGCCTCCCCAGCCTCTCTGCTCTGAGGTCGATGCCAGGAGGCAAGATGCCAGCCGTCCATGTCTGGCCCCCTCCCCCATCATCGCTTTATCTGAGACTCTTGGTCTAGCCAAATGTGACTCCACGTTCTGACTCTGAGGTTCCCAAGGTGGGGAAGGTCCTGGAAATAGCTGTGTCAGCCAAGACCCTACCAATCAAATCCATTTCAAAGCACAAGAAACCTGTTGGGAATTATTAGATAAGACAGAGAGGGGGGCCCTAAGGCTTCCTTTGTGATGCAGCTCTCACAGGGAAAAGTCTAAGCTGTGCATCTTTCAGCCAGTCAAGGGACCTCTCTGAGCCCCAAGTTCCCTTCCATAAATGGGTGTGAAGAGCAACTGTTGTCAAGGGCCTTGGTACTCAAAAAAAAGTCCCTTCTAGCAGCTGACCTCTCCCAGGGAGCAGCATCTTCAGTTTGGTACTGACGGCATGGAGGGGAAGGTTTTCTTCCGCACACTATGAGGCAGGGTTGATACCCTCATCTCGGTGGCCAGAAGAGAAAACTGAAGCCAGACAACTCAATGGCCTCAAACAGCAGTCAGGGTGTGAAATGAGTGCCCAAGGGTGTGGCCAGATCACGGGCAAGCGCAGAGGCCTCTGCCCATCTCTGTTCGGGTACCTTGTTCTCAGTAAAGGATGCAAGATTATCTCCTTATTATGTGACTGTACATCCAGGAAGGCAGCTCCCAGTCAACCTGACACCAGGCACTGGTGTCCAGTGCTATCTGGGCAGCCCCGAGCTGGGCACTGTTATCACCCCTCCTTTACATTCGGGGGACAGCCAGCCTGGGAGGAGTGGCCTCCTCTTGTCAGGATACCCCTACTGTCAAGCAGCAAGGCAGGGGACTTGACCTGAACCCCATGTCCTCTGCCAGGCACAACACCAACCCCACCAAACTGGTCTCTTGCCTGCTTCCCTCTCTGCAAGGGCCCAGATCCAGGGACTCCCAGGCCAAACCATGTACACTAGGGTTCTCTGCCTGCTTGATCTCAGCCTTCGCCTGGCCACTCTGACCTGTAACCATCTCGCTGGCTTCACCTTCCGATCACCTCTGCAACCCTTCCTGTCCAGCGTTCTGGACCAAGGATCCGGTCACTGTGTCTTTTTTTTTTTTTTTTTTTTTTGGTTTTTCGAGACAGGGTTTCTCTGTGTAGCTTTGCGCCTTTCCTGGAACTCACTTGGTAGCCCAGGCTGGCCTCGAACTCACAGAGATCCTCCTGGCTCTGCCTCCCAGTGCTGGGATTAAAGGCGTGCGCCACCACCGCCTGGCCACTGTGTCTTATTTAAAAAAACCCTCTGAGGCTCCCTGCAGCCCACCAGTGTGCAGACTCCTCTGCATCCAGGACAACTCTTCCAACCGAGGCGGGGAAGGGGACTGGGGTCAGGGTTAGGCAGGAGCACTTGGGCCAGGTGACCCAGCTTCAAATCCCAGTTGCACAGCTTACCCACAGGGACTCCCTCTCCTCTTCTGATGCTCAGTGTCCCAAACTATAGACTGGAGGGACAAGGATGAGGGGCCACGCAGAGAGAGTTCTTTGTGAGGGGTGAGCACTCCATTCACTCACAATTTCACACAGCACACCATTCAGGCTACACACTAAACCCTACAGGAGTGAACCAAGTCCCAGAAATACTAGCTCTCTAAGAACTAACAGAGAGAGGAAGAAATAAACAAAACAGGTTAAGTAAGACATAAGACATGTCATGAAGAGAGAAAGCAGGAAGCTGAGATACAGAGGTGCACCGGTTACAACTCTCAATAGGAAAGTGCCCCAGAAGGCAGTATTTTGGCAGTCCTGCTGCTGGAGATGGAGCCACTACAGAGCTAACTGGAGTGCAGTACTCCAGGGAGATGGAACCCCTGTCCGAGGGCAGGATGAGGACATTGCTCCGTTACACTCGGTCCACTCTCTCACACCCACACTCACCAACCACAGGCCCACTCTTTCCATGGCTGTCCACAGACACTGATGCCTCTCCTCTCTCTCTCTCTCTCTCTCTCTCTCTCTCTCTCTCTCTCTCTCTCTCTCTCTCTCTCTCTCTCTCTCCCTCCCTCTCTATCCTGCCCATCCTTCAAAGCCCAGCCTGAAGGCTTCCTCCTTTGAGATGGTTCCTTGACTGGGACTCCACAGCTATCTCCTTTCCTGTCTACCATAACCCATGATGTTTCTCTGTGCTTAGCTCTGCGCTGGCCTGGAAGCTGTGTAAGACAAGGACTGAGTGGCCCTAGCCTAGCACTCAGCAGAATACATGAGCTTGATGAAGGAATGAAGGGCAGGATGACACCCAGTCCCAGGCCCCAGACTTCCCCTCCTGCAATCTTTTGGGGTGGGGGTGAGGGCGCCACCAGTGTAGGTACACTGTGTGTGTGACACTGGCCCTCTCAGTATCAGCTGATACAAATCTGCAGTAGGAAATGGGCTTTTTAAAAATAACAGCACACATTTTTCTCCTCTCTCTCTCCCTCCTCCCAACCTCAGCTTTCTGCACAGCTTGTTTTTCCGGCATGGCCCCTGGGCCAGCTGCCGAGAAGCCCCTCCCTGGCCCCACGCTCTGAGAACATGGGGCTCTGGGGCCTCCAAGGACTTGCAGGCTCCAGTCAGAGGTGGAGATTACCAGCCAGCTTCAGAATAAATCCTCAAGCCCCACTCCCAGGTACTCCTGGGCCAGGCACTCCTCTGCTCAACCACCAATAACAAAGGGGTGTCCAGAGGGGTCATCTGACCCCACACGATACTTTCACAGAGCTTGCTCTATTACACTCTTTCCACACTCTCACACCCATACACTCACCAGTCACCAAGCCACTCCTGTCTCTCCGAGACTGGCCACAGGCCCCTTCCCCACATCAATGACTCTTCTTTCTCCCTCTATACCCTGCCCATCCTATTCAAGGAGGTCCCAGGACCCTCTGCCTTTGCTCCAAGAGGCCGCTCTGCCACTTTCCAATTCTGATCATGCCATTAGTTCTACACCCTTCACTCCACCTTTCAGAGCCTCGGTTTCCCCATCTGGGAAACACCTGTGGGTGTCTCCAGAACAGGGATGTGGTATGGAGTGGCCAGCACTTGAGTGTATCCCTAGTGGTTCATGTGAAGGCCCTGCCTGTGACAGTGCAGAGGTGGTAGCACTTGAGGACATGGGGCCTACTAGGAGGTCCCTGGGTAATTGAGGGCCTTGTCCTGAAAGGAACTACTGTCGTTCTTTGTGGAAGCCTGATGAGGTCTCTGAAGACCGTCCTTCCAGACTTCCTGTCTTACTATGTGATCTCCCCGTCACGTGCCCCTTCTATCCACCACAATGAGTCACTGTCAAGGGGACCCTCAGACAGAATATAGCCTCGGGTGTTTCACTATCATAATGAAAAAATGACCTATGCAGGATGGGGCTGCTTAGCTAGTGTCTGACAGGCATAAGCCCTCAGGAAACACTAGCCACTGCCAACCATCCTCTTCAACTTTAGCATCCCAGGTCTCCACCCATCGGCTCTTGCACTGAATCATCCCCTTACATCAGCAGAGACCTTGGGGTCTCCAATCTTATCTCCTTACTCTCCTGGAATTGCCTACCCTAGTTCTCTGAAGCTCAGCACTGCTGGGCCCAGACACCTGCAAAGATCAGGAGCTTCACATTTGCCCTCTACAAGTTACTGAACGCTGTGCCGGAAACCTTCCAGCCGAGACTGCAGCTCAGGGAGGCTTGGAGCCTACTGCCTGTCCTCAGCCTCTGCCCACGGTGATTCCCAGTCAGGGTCAAGGGCTCACAGAAGGCACCCATCTGGCAGCTCTCAGATACAGGCCACCTATCTGAAACAGGACCTGTGGTCTGGGGACGATGTAAGACCATGACCAAATAATCAGCATGTGGAGAGTTGCTACAGAAAGAAGAATCCACGAGGAAAAGGATGTGGAGACCAGAGGCACCTCTAACCCAAGGCTTAGCCTAACTCAGAAAGTCTTCCTGGAGGAGGTGACAGAAGCTATCCTGTAAGAATAGGCAAGCCCGGGTCTCAGCGGTTTAAAACAGCGAAGGTCTATCTCTCACTTGTACTGCATGGTTATGGACCATCAAAGAACACGGCTCACAGAGTGACCCGGAAGCAGCTCCCAATCCTGCTACCAGATGCCACACTACCAAGAACGAGAAGCTAGGAGAGTCTCCCATTGACAGCTGAATGCTTTAAGCCTCAAGTGACACATCTCTGTGGGTCTCAACTCACTAGCTAGTCATGGCCTCATCCTAGACTAAGAGGACCTGAACTCTACCCCAGGGTATGCCTGATTCGCTGGAAATACTTTCGGGAGACCAATAAAGACCACCAGACATTTCCACACCACCCTGCCCCTCACCATCTTTCACTCATGCATAAATCCTAGGTCAGGATTCCAAGAGAGATTGGATCACGGCAGAGTGGACTGGACACAGGGAGGAGAGGGCAGGAGATGAGGCTGAGGATGAGGGGAGGGGAGCCAGATTATAGGCAGACTTCTAGGTCTGGTATTAGAAATTTGGTCCTTTATTAGAAATGTACTGGGCAGGCTGGAGGGGGAGCAGGGTCAGGGACTGGGGAGCCTGAGGTGATCCTAATTGTACCACTCCTGACTACAGTGGAGAGCTGCTGGGCAAGAGCAGGTGCATTCTCTTGGGTTCTAGAAGTTGGGCAGTGTGGCTTCACCAACATGCTGGGGTCGGGGCGGGGAGAGTTGGGAAGCCAGGATAGACTGACTGACGAGAGCTTCCTGGGCCTGGAGATGGGTGAACTGGCTGAGGGAGGCAGAGACACCAGCATGTTTCCCATAAGGACCTGTGACATTCTGAGCCCTTGAGCGAGATCAGCGGTGGAGGGAGCTTATGAAGGAAGATTATGAATAGGTTACGATCCTCAAGTGAGAGACCACAGAGGCAGCGTAATAAATGGGCTGACCCTCCAGCTCCTCTTCCAATGGTCTTTGTCTCTTTCACTCTTGCTGATATCCCCATGTTAAATCTAGGTGATGAGTAAGCCTGAAGCAGACTCTCACCAGACAGACAACTCAGAGAAGCAATCTGAGAAACACGTGGACAGGAAAAGTCCCACAACTCAGGCTGGTGACTGTGGTGCCAGATTAAGGGGTCCTGGGACAAGAACCCCTCACCCCTGAGAAGGACACTCAGAAGGTACCCCTAAGAACAGCTGCTCCTTGGGGACACTGTCAGTTAGGGTCTGGGTGGAGCAGGCTGGGGTCTGGCAAGCAATTGTGATACCCAAGATGTTTGTTTCATAGAGCATTCTCCAGGCTCAGAGCTCTGGCTTCTGAAACCATGAGGCAGATCCTGGGCCAATACTCCATTGCTCCAATCTCAATGCTCCTCTAGTTGACTCCCAGACTGGCCGCACCAAGCCCATTGTAGGAAGGAAAACTGGCTTGAAGAGGTCAGCTGCAGCCCTGCAAAGTCCAAAGCCCTGTGGGAAGGACCCTGAAGATGCCCTTTCCATAAAACTAAATAAACCAAGGGACCTGGGCTATGTGCCCAGAAGGTTCTCAGCATAGTCCATGCCCCACTCCCTAGGGATGAGGCAAGCGAACTGGAGCTTCTGACCCATACACACTGGACCACCAAACCAAGACCCAGGAAAGTCCCAGCCTTCCTCTGCAGGGGACAAGTGGTCAAGGCAAGCTGGGGTGCCACAGGCATAACTAACACTTAGTGGGAAATTGTTCTGCTTCAGGATGGACACATCTCCCAAAGTTTATAGGGTTCCCAAGATGAAGCACAGCCTCCCTTCACAGCTCGCAGTCCCCACGCACAAAGGACTGGGCGTGCTTCTTCTGGATCACTCTAAATTATAGACCACAGCTATCCTCCACAAGAAGCCATGTCGGAAAATAAAAGAAAATAGGAGGCTTTCCTCCTCTAGGTCGCCAACTCATCCTAAGGGTCTGAGCTCCTATTCTGGTGTGCTCAAGACACCAGCAACTTTTTGCCGGCATCGCCCAAAGCTGCTCCATAGTCCCTGCAGCGACTTGCCTAGGGCACGCTGGCCTTGACGGAGGAAGGTCATTGGCCACCAAGTTTCTGCAGTTTTTGCATCACATAGTACCTTGGGGACCGGGAATGAGGAGGTGGGGGTGGAGGCGACACTCAGGAACGATTTCCCGAAGAGTCCACGCTGCAACCAAGACTTAAAATAGATGAAAGCCACGCCCTCTCTCTGCCGCCCCAAGCCCGCGGCGGGTCACCGAGAAGGATGCGGTCCCTAAGCCCCCAGCCTAGCCCCGGAGCACCGGCTACCAGGTCCCTGCAACTAGGCCAGCGGCCGCATCCCGCCCTCGCCCCGCCCTGCCCCCTGACTACGCGTTCTCTCTCGGAACGCCGGGCCGGGGAAGCCGCTCCCATTGGCCGGCGTCCGCGTCCGTCAGCGCGCGGCGGAGCCGAGGAAAAGGCTACGGTGGAACAAGGCGGGCGAGTGAGCGGAGGAAGGAGGCGGAGGCTGGGCCGCCCGAGGCCCGCGGCGGGCGGCGGTGGGGGCGACCTGCGGGCCGGGGCCACCTCGGGGCTCGCCCCGCTCCCGGTGCTCCGGCCCGTGCCCCGTTGCCCGCACGCGCCCCGCCGCCCAATGTCCCCGCGCGCGCGTCGCCGCGGTCCCCGCGCTGGTTGGCGAGCCGCCCAGCGCCTTCCGAAGCCATGTTCGCGTTCATGGCCACGGTGGCCACCGGGCCCACTCACCTTCGCGGGCTCCCACGCGGGGCGGCGGGCCGGGCCCGGGCCGGGGCGGCGGGGCGCGGCGGGACGGGGCGGCCGCGCGCGGGGTCCCCGGCCGGGCAAAGTTTCAGCGCCCGCAGCAGCACGGCGGCGACTCGCTGCTGCTCTCCTCCCCTGCTTTGACCACCATCTTATTAGTACAGGAAATGACATGGAAAACGGAAGAAAGCGGCGTTTGGGGCAGACGCGGACCCCCCAATTCAGGGGGCCGGAGCCGGGCCTCGCCGAGCCCCGCGTCCCCCGAGCCGGCCCCGCGCGGGAGCTCGCGCGTCCCCGTCGCGCGCCCCACGGGGAGGGCGACGCTGCGGAGGAGGAGCGGGCTGCGCCAACTTTGCGCCCGGGATACTTTTGGGGGGTCGTGCTGGAAAGTTGTGGCGTTTGCGCAAGCCCATCCGAGGGTGCTCACTGGCTCTGCCCAGCTTCGATGCTGTCGGTCTGGAACCCAATAAATAGTCAGAGGGCGATAAGTGTGTTTATAATTTTAACCCTTACTGGGTCCCCTTCCAGGCCCCTTTAACCCTTTGGGTGCTCGGCAGTTTGGAAGTATCCGCTGAAGTTGGGTGATGTGTGTCCCACTGAACACCAAGGAGAAGGGCTCTGGGGTGCGTGAGAAAAATTAACTATTTACGTGGGTCTGCAGGCTTAAAGGGTGAGCCTCAGTTGCTGCTCAGAACAACGAACAGTGGCGAGACAGAATAAAAAGCGAACCCACTACTCTAGCTGGTTTGGAAAAGATGTTTAAGTAGCCCTTCCTTGCCTGGTGCCTCGTTTTCTCCATCTATGAAATGGGACTCAGCAAGAAAGATATTGAAGGAATGTGGTGAGGCTTGGGTCTTTTGAAGAAGCTATGCATGAGGAGATGGGGAACCAGGATAGCCATACCCCAAACAGCCCCTTCTTTGTACTCCCCAAGGGGAGGCTGTGCACGGGTGGGTTCCCTGGCCCTCAGAGGGTCCATGTCAGGCTGGAAGTTGCCAAAAAGAATTCTACCCCAGTAAAGAGGTCTTAGGAGGCCTGCCCAGTGCCAGGTGATCCTGGAAGGTCCAGACAGTCCCAAGAAAGTGTTACCACCGGGGAGCAAATTACCAAGGAAGAGAAGCTTCCACCAGGGAGACCTGATGGGGGCTGGGACAGGAGGGAAGCACAGCTTATTTCTCTTGACCTTGACACCACAAATGCTTCTTAGAGTCCCCTGTCTGTCACCTGCATTATGACCTTGAGTGTCTGTAGCTTTAACCCTGTTTCTTCATCTTGCAAAGCGGCAAGGTCCAGCTGCTGGCTCTAGTGCGTGCCCTGGGGGCGTGTGTAAAGAACCCAGAAGCACCTGTAGTGCTACAGAAACATCTAGATGCTGTGCTGTTCGACAGTCAACAACTGTAGCTTTCTGAAGCCCTGGGTACTGCGGGTAACACAGATGATGAGCTGGAGCCGTGTTTTCCAGTGAGGCTCCAGTCCAGCCAGGGGTCTGTAAACCCACCTCAAGTTCATGCCATAACTAACACACAGCAGGGGTCAGGCCTAGAAAGAGCTGCCGAGAATTAGCCACTTGTCTCTTCTATGGGGAAGAGGCCATACATGAAACAACATCATCAAAGGTGTGCCAGGAATCCACAGGACAGCGTGTGCTTGGAGGGCAAACTGTAAAGACCTGGAGGTGTCGAAGTGCCCAGGGTTTGATTCATGGCTTGCAGTGAGTGACTAGTACCTGGTACAGAGTGGGTGGGATGAAAAACCTTAGACAGCACAAGACAGAGGAAGGGTGTGGCCACCGACCAGAAGGCTCTGTAGGGATTGAGCAGTCCTTGGAGACTGCTTTTCTCTGGTCTGAACCATTTGACAGGGTTTGTGGGACCCCAGAGAGACAAATGGTCAAGCCCTGTGTCTCAAGATTTCCTCTGTGGGTAAGTTGGGCCAGAATCCCAGAAATGTGGTGGGAGGGTGCTCATTGGAATTCCTGGAGGAATTCCCTCACGGACAGGAACTGAAATGAATCGGGTGCATGGCATCCCTTTGCCCTGCCCTCCCTCTCGGTCATCCAAGGCAAATTTTTTCACCAACAGGGATAAACATGCTCAGAGAGGTTCAACCTGCCTGAGATCACACCGCTAGTTGGAGGCAGGGGGACACCCAAGCGGAATCTGCCTCCCTCCAACAAGCAGTGTCTTCTCCACTTCTCCGTAGTCACTCTTTCCCACAATGCGACCGAGGATTTCCTTAGCTTTCTTCCATAAATGTTGCACACAAAGAGTTCGCCAGTGTCTTGTGAGGGGAAGCCAGGTTCTTCCTCGTCTCTCCTCGCAAAAAAAAAATGTCCCCATGAAGATGTCAAGATGTGATTTGAGAATAGATCTTAGCTCTTCAGAGGGAAAGTCAGTGTGAGATACATTAATAATAATGATGCCAGTCCAGGACAGCCAGGGTTGCAGAGAGACCCTGCCTCAAAATGAAATAAACAAATACAATAGAAAAAACACCACTAATAATAATAACAAATAGATAAGGATTCCCAAACAAAACCCATACCCAGTGAACTCCGTGGTAGGTGCCCCCTAGGTCCCTAGAGAGTCATTTGCATACCTAGGGTAAGACTTACTTATCCCATCAATTAACGATATCTCCAACAACCTCAAGGGAGAAATTTCATTCAGGATTTATTGCCTGGAAAAACTAAAACTGGAACAAATTACATCTCCCCCGAGGAGCAAGCAAGCATCTTCCTTGCTAATGAGAGGAACTCTGTAACTGATCAGGCTTCCCTTTTCGCATGGGCTGCCAGGAAGCTCAGAGCCAAATTCCATCCTCATTCCCAACAGCCTTGGCAGTTGCTTCATTCTGATTTCTGCTTCCCCACTTCTAATCCTACTGGCTCAGCCTTGTTTTCTCTGCCTTTCATTAAAGATGTCTCCCTTTGTTAGTGGCAAGAAATAAATCATTCAAACGAATCCACATTTGGAAGAGTTGCTGAAGGGACCTGGATCCCATGGGCCATGTACTTGGCCAGGCATGGTTCCATTCTGGTCTTGCCCACTTGCCCAACAGCTGAGGGATCTCTCTCTTGGAAGGAAAGAGGGGCTGGCTTAAGACCAAGGGATTGCTCACGCAGCTGCCGGCAAAGGCTAAGATCAAACAGCCAGGGGCAGGTCAGCGGTGCTATTTTGTACTTACTGAAAGCAGCTGACCTCTCTCCCGCTAGCTCCCTAGGAGGACAAATCGCCATCCTCAACTCAGCACCCAAGTGTCCCCTAAGGGTCCGTCCCACCGAGGCATGGCTGGAGACAGCCCACTCTCTCTAGAGGAGCCACTGTCACTGGATCCGTGGCATGTGCCAAGCAAGGAGAGGCCAAGGGGTTCAGGTGGGAGATCGGGTGGGAGGACCAGGGCACTGGAGAATGTCTTTGGACAGGGACAACCTCTCTGAGGAAGTGGCACTTCAGGGGGTTGTGCTAGATGGAAGAGCAGAAGGGCAGAGTCCTTTGCCGGGGACGCAGCCACAGCAAAGACACTGAGGTAGGACAGAGGACACGGTATGGGAGGGAGGTGACAGAGACGATGAAGGGATCGGGCAGCATGAGAAAGCACCGAGCCTCACAGCTGGGAGACACAGGCTCCGATCTGAGCTCGCACAAGCTCTCCCAGCTGCCACGCTGTCTCAGTCTCCTTTCTGTTGCTGGGAGGGAACATTCTGAAAAGAAGTGACTTAAGGAAGGAAGGGCTTATTTTAGCTTGAGATTTACGGTATAATTCACTATGGCTAGAAGTCAGCGCAGCAGGAGCTTGAAGCGGTGGGTCACATAAAATCTACAGTCAGCGGGAGAGGGGCATGAATACACACTAGTCCTCAGCTTGCTTTCTAGGTCTTACACAGTCCAGGATCCCTTGTCCAGGAATGGCCTCACCAATAATCAAGATGGGTCTTCCCACACCAACTAATACAAACAAGATAATAGCCCACAAGCATGCCCATCTCCCAGGTGAGTCTAGATTCTGTCAAATTGACAATTAGCATATTACAGCTCCTTGTCAACTTGATACCCAAACGCATCACTTTTAAGCCATAACCATCTACACCTTGTACTCAAAGTCTCATGACATTGTTATAACTCAAAATGCACCCAGTCCAACATCAAAAGTCTCCATAGCCTCTAACAATCCCAACACTTTAAAAGCCTGGAGTCTTGAGTTGGGGAGATGGCTCAGAGGTTAAGAGCACGTGGTGGCACACAACCATCTATAGTGATGCCCTCTTCTGGTGTAAAGGTGTATATGCAGCTAGAGAACTCATACACATGAAATAGTTTTAAAAAAGGAAGATAGTCCAGAGTCTCATCCTTTTTCCAACTTGGGCCCAGCAGAATGGCTCCACAAAGAGGGTATCGAAAAGAAGAAGTGCCTTCCTGTCATCAAAGAGGTGGTGACCTAAAAACAGACCATCAGCATCCACAAGTGCATCCATGGACTTCAAGAAGTGTGCCCCAGGGTACTCAAAGAAATCTGGAAATTTGCCATGAAGATGGGACTGCAGGCATGTATACTGATACCAGACTCAATAAAGCCATCTGGGCCAAAGGAATTAGGAATGTTCCATGCCATATTTGTGTACATTTGTACAACAACAACAACAACAAAAACAAAACAAAACAACCCACAATGAAGACTCTCAAAACAAGCTCTACACATTGGTAACTTGTGTGCCTGTTACCACATTCAAAAAGCCACGGACAGTCAATGTGGACGGGAACTAACCCGCTGAATGTCAAATAAAGTTGCAGAACTGCCCCCCCGCCAGAAGGCCAGAGTCTCTGGGCTGGAGAGGAGGGTAGAGCAGTTAAGAGCACTGGCTGCATTTATAAAGAACCTGGCTGTAGTTCCCAGCATCCATGTCCAGTGGCTCATAACCACCTATAATTTTAGTTCCAGAGGTTCTGGTGCTCTCTTCTGGCCTCTGTGAGCACCAAGCAAACATGTGGTGCATGTACATATTTGCAGGTAAATATTTAAACCCGTAAAATAAAAATAAATATTTTTTTATTTACAGTCTTTTAATTGTGTGGTATTACAAAATCAAGTTAAATACATGTAACATATAATGGCATAGAATAAACCTTCCCATTCCAAAATCGAAAAGCCAGGGCATAACAAGGAAAAATTCACACAAAAGCAAAACCAAAATCGAACAGGAAATACAGCAGATCCTGAGCTCTGTGTCTGGCATCTGGAGCTTGTGATAAAATCAGCAGGACTCCAAAAGACTAGGATAGCATTACCCTTCGTCTCTACTGACCCCAGCACACACAGATTCTCTCCTGGGCTGGCTGCAATCCATGTCCACAGCTCTCTTTGCGTGTCCCATGGTCCCGGCATGTCTAACATTCTGTGGTCCCCACTTCACCTTTGTGTAGTAGCCTCTCATGGCCTCCTTGCTGGGACGCTAACCCTATACACATGGCCTGGCCTTAGTAGCTTTCTGAAAACATGGAGCAAGACTCCATGACCTCTTCAGTCCTGCATTTTTCATACCTGCAAAGCCAGCAAGCACTACATGGATGACACCGTTTAAGACGAAGCCTGCCTGCCTTGGGTCACAGCTGTATTGACTCCTGTGTGCCAATTCCAGGGAAACACTTGTCCAAACAATGGCTTTCCAGAAGAAAAGAATCCAGTCAGTGGATCTTCACAAAAGGGAGCCTCTGACGGGTGGGGCTGTTCTCCCAGGATGCCGTTCCCAGTGTAGGTCAGGAAGTTTCTTTTCAATAGTCCTGATCTTTTTAACAATTACAGCTGCTTCCCCAGCACCAGCCTGAAAGCTCTCTGTCTTGAAATTTTTCTGCCAAACAAGTTAGTCGGTTACCTTTAAATTCAACTTCATTCAGGTTCTCAGGACATGGGCAGAATGAAGCCAGATATTTGGACAAAATATCACATGAATGGCCTCTCACCCAGTTGGTGACAGACAGAGGCCTTGTCCTTTGAAAACTCTTGAGCTGGGCCCCACACTCCACATTTCTCTCAGAATTCTTGTCTTCCAAGTTCCCACCAGAACTGCTCATTAAGCTCTATGTCCAGCATTCAAGGGCTTTTCTAGCCCGAGTTTCCAAAATTTCAATTCTTCCATAAATTCCAGCCACAAAACAGTTCCAATGGCCTAAGAAACACATGACCGGTGGCTCCAGTTCCCAGTACCAATTTCTGTCTTGGTATCTTTCCCTGCTGCTGTGCGAAAATCCTCTGACAAAAGCAACTCAAGAGACAACTTAAGAGAGAAAGGGTTGATTCGGGTCACAGTTCTCTTTCTGCCCCTCAGCCCAGCTGCAGAAGCTCCACCCCCTCAAATGAGGCAGGCCAAGCCTGGTGGTAGCTGGAAAGAACTGCCCTGAGCCCTGGGTAAAGCTACTGCAGCAAGCTGGATAACCGGGTGGGAACTGCCCTCCTCTCAGGATCCTGTGGATGGAGAAGAGCTGCCCTTAGTTAGCATCAGTGCGACCTTCATTCTGAGTTTTGTGATTTGCTGTAAAAGCATTCTGAGGTTGCAGACCGACAGTGTGACATGGATCATTTTGAACATGCCCTTTTGTTCACAACACACTGGGAATATCTTTACAAGTCTTTTTAAAGAGGACTTTTTACCTAAGATTTTAAATGGCCGCACTATGCACAGCATGTTGTGACGTGTTTTGATGTTGTCAATTTTTTACCGTTATAAATAGTGGCATCATGATATCATTATTTGGTTTGAGGGAGAATTTTCTAGGAATGAAATTACTGGGGAAATTATCTTTGCCTTGTTAAGATGTTTCCTTAAGTTTCTCTCCAGAACTTTTCATTGACCTGTAATGATGTCAGCAGAGTCTGAGCATGCACACACTCCCATTACTGTCAACAACTTGCTTGGTGAGCATGCCATTTGTAACGACGGAATGGTAAACTTTGTGACTTTGACTGGATTAAGAAATACTTAATTTCTTAATTAAGAAATGTGTGATGCTGGGGCACACCTTTGGGTTTCCAGACAGGCTTAATGAATGTGGGTGACACCATCCAGTGGGTCCTGGACTGAGTGAAAAGGGGACAAGGAAGATGGCGACTGGGCAGAACACTCCTTCTGCTTTCTGATCTGCTGAGATGTGAATAAGCAGTCTCATATTCCCACTGCCACAGGCAGAAGCTGGTGCCTGACCTCCAGCCTTCCCATCCACAATGCACTGCATCCCCTCAAACTATGAGCCAAAATGAAGTCCCCCTCCATTCTTTTTTTCCCCCTCCATTCTTATCAGGAAATTAGGCTACACTAACTAGAAAAGTAATGTCTAATTCTCAGAGTCTGAACACCTCCATGTAGTCAACACTGAATCAGGGAAGAGAGCAGTTCCAGATTCAGGACTTGCACTTTACCCAGCAAGTACCCCAGTAACCTTTACTACAGCCAATCTTGAACTTCCTATAAGGAGATCATTTAAGTTTGCTCCTTCTGCTCACTCTCTATGTGGGTGATTCAGCTACCACTCTGAGAAGAGCATACATGTTCCTTCCATTGCTGTATAATATGCCATTGTATGAGCACACAGTAATCCATTTTGCTGTGTGTAAATGTTTGAGCTGAGCCTAATTCCTGGCTCCTTTAAACAGACACTATAAGCATTGGACACATGGTTTTTGATAGATATATGTATATTGACTTTTGCATATTGTAACCTAGAATTCAGATTACTCAGTAATAGGTAGATGTATGGCTAACTTCATTTTTAAAAGTTCTAGACAGCTTTCTAGAATAATTGGTATTAGTTTATCACATCAAAAATGAGTATTAGAACACGTGTTTAGAGAGTATTGTTTCCCCACTAATTTTCTTTTGTCAAAAACTAGCCAAAGGGTCATGGAGATGGCTTGGTGTGTAAAAGCACTTTTGGATCCATAGAGCCCACATACCAAGGCTGGGTGATGATGTGCATCTGTCACCCCAGCACTCCTCTGGCTAAAAGGAAAATGGAGACAGGAGAATGGCCCTGAAGCTCACGGATCAGCCACCCTGCAGCAGCACAGCAGCAAAGACAGCGGAGACCCTGCCTCAAGAAGAGGAAAGCTAAAGCTGGATGTGCTGGTGCGCATCTTTAATCCAAGCAGAGGAGAGAGGATCTCTACGTCAAACCCAGCCAGAGCTACACAGCAAGACCCTAACCTTAGAAGAAAAGAAGATGGGGAATGAGAACCATCTCCTGAAAGTTGTCCTCTGACCTCCATAGATGTGTCTGCCGCCCCTTCCCATATTATCAACCCACTGTGTATGTGTGCCCCTCCCATACATATCAAATTAACTACCTGTGTGTGAGTCCTTTTGGATTATATCCTACTCTGTGCTGGCTAGTTTTATGTCAACTTGACACAAGCTAGAGCCATTTGGGAAGAGGGATTTTCCATTGAGAAAAAGCCTCCATAGGATTGGTCTGCCGGCAAGTGCATTTTCTTGATCAATGACCAAGGTAGAAGGAACCAGCTCTCTGTGGGTGGCACCACCCCTGGCCTGGCGGTCCTGGGTGTTGTAAGAAAACAGGCTGAGCAAGCCATGTAGGGCAAACCAGTAAACAGTGTTCATTTGCAGCCTCTGCATCAGGTCCTGCCTGCAGGTTCCTGCCTTGAGCTCCTGCCCCGACTTCCCTGGGTTGGTGGACTATAACCTGTAAGATGGAATAAATTCTTTCCTTCCCACATTTCTTTTGGTCACGGTGTTTTATCACAGCAACAGAAACCCTAAGCCGGGTGAAGCTGGATATGGTGGTGCACACCTTTACTTCCAGCACTCAGGAGTCAGAAGCAGGTAGATTTATGCGAGTTTGAGGCCAGCCTGGTCTACAAAGCAAGTTCCAGGACAGCTAGGGCTACTCAGAGAAACCCTGTCTTGAAAAACCAGAAACAAAAAAAGAAAGAAAAAAGAAAGAGAAACAAAGAAACCCTAACTAAGACGCCATTCACCATTGTCCTGACCAAAGGTGCATGCACTTTATCACCATAGCTTGAAACTCAGCATTACCATCCAGTGGGGTTGGGCAGCTTGGCTTCTCTGTATTTCTGTGCATGTTCTAGAATTAGCTCTTTGATTTGTTCACAAAATACCAAGTCTTCCATTTGATAAACATCTAATTTTTACTTCTACTTAGCCATATTCATAATATCCAGTGTGTATATATTACCATTTATTCTTAAGCATTTAATTTTAACAATTCAGTTGCAAATGAAAGTCCTTTCCATTTGTTTTTCTTGTTTATAGAAATACAATTGATTTGGAGGTCATCTTGTCTAAACAACATCTTAAAGTTTGCTTTTTAATTCTAAGTTTGTTTTTAGATCATTTTGGAGTTCCTGTATGCACCATCATGCCATATGTGAATTGGTAGTGGTTTTATGATTTTTCTTTAAACCATATGCTTTTTTTTAAAATCTCTATTGCACTGACTCAGTCCTCAGCACAATGCTGAACAGAAGTACTGATAGTAGCATTGTATTCCCTTAACTCCAGGGAGAGAGCATTTGCTATTCGAACTTTAAAATATTTTCTCCAAGGGTTTTTCTAGACATCTGTGACAAGATGAGGGAAGTTCCCTTTTGTTCCTGTGTGCTGGTGATTGAATAAATGTTGAATTTTTGTCTTGTGATGTTTCTGTGTCTCTTGAGTTGATTATGTATTTTTCTCCTGTTATGTTAATGTGGTGAATTGCATTGGAAGATTGTTAAATCAATCTAAAACAACAACAACAAAAACATTTGATAGGATTGGAAAGATGGCTCAGATGTTAACATTGCTTGCAGAGGACCTGGATTGGGTTCTCAGCATCCACATTGGGCAGCTCATAGTCACCTGTAATTGATGACCTCTTCTGGCCTTGGATACCCACATGCACAGGTGTACAGGCAGATAAGCAAGCACACACACATACACATATATATTTTTTAATCAATCACATTTGGTCACAGCATGTTCTTCTCTTTCTCAGATTTGATTTGAAAATATTTTACATATGATTTTCGTATTTATATTTATGAGAGATGTGGGTTTGTAATTTTCTTTTCCTCTAAAATATAACAATAAAATGTCATATTTTGTTGTAAGGGGTAGCTGGCCTTGCAAAATGAGTTCAGAGTTGTTTCCTCTTTCTCTGTTTTCTGAAAGAATTTGTGCAAGATTAGCACTGAAAACTCCCAGCACAGCTAGATGGCCCTTAAACTCTCTGTGCAGGAAGATTTCAATTTAAAATACAGGTTCTATTTCTCAGCACACACCACACTGCCACATTTTAACTTCCTTTCATGTGGCAAGTTATATTTTCAAGGAATGTGTTCATTAAACTTAAGTTGTTACAGAGTCAACTAGATTGCATGCATAAAGGTCTTAACAGAGTCCTGGCGTATGACAGACTGGTGTCAGTCACTAGGATCTCACAGTCAGTTAGACAATCTGCTTACTGATGGTTTGTTCTTTTAATGACTCTGATTTTCCAATTTCATTTTGCCCTTATACATATCTCATGATTCTCATTATCTTCTCATTCAAATATTTCCGAATTACTATGGCATGATGTCTTCTTGCACCCATGGACTATTTAGCAATATGCTGGTTGATTTGCAAGCATTTTGGAGATCTTGCTGTAACCTTTTCATACAGCTTTACCATTTCATTCCACTTCACTGAGGAAGCATAGTCTACAGAAATTCTGGCCTTTGAAATGTTCCTTAGCTACTGTGCTGACATGGTCTATGCTAGTTGTCAGTCTAGTCTGTTTGATATATGTACCATGGAACAACAAACAGTTACCCTTCTATAGTCATTCTGTATGGTGGTGAACACATGCCAACTGGATAAAACTGGTTAATCGTGTCATATCATAAATTGAAAATAGTGTAAATCACCAGGTTGTCAACACTTGCTAACCCCAGCACTCATTTCCCACAGTGCATTTCAGAAGGTATCAGGATGTGCACCCCACACCGACAAGTAGGGCGCACTCCTCCTGGAGGGAAGAGTCTATCAATTAGTTGGAACTATTCTGCATGAGAGATTTCTCTCTCTCTCTCTCCAGTTTCTAACTTATCACATCACTAGCTGTATCAGTGTGGATTCAAGGGTATTCACTTTGTGCCTTCATTTTAATCCAGCAGCATCTTATTGATTTTATTGCCGAGTTGTTCCAGCTATAATAACCATTTATATTTCTTTTTTTTTTAAAAAAAAAAGACAGGGTTTCTCTGTGTAGCTTTGGAGCCTTTCCTGGAACTCATTCTGTAGCCCAGGCTGGCCTCGAACTCACAGAGATCTACCTGCCTCTGCTTCCCGAGTGCTGGGATTAAAAGTGTGCGCCACCACCGCCCAGCTCCATTTATATTTCTTTCAGTTGGTTCCTAGTCTAATTCTTCATCTTGAGAGATTTCTCTTTTTCTTTTAACTACAAGCTCTTCTGGGTTTGTATCTTGTATTTCCTTCCGCAGTCCTAGAATCAAGAATCCTGTTTCCTTCACTGGAATGTGGTGCCCTGTGCAGGGGCATCTGAACTTCTAGTGGGGTTATGTAAAATAAACTGACTTGAATAATAAATTGAAACTGTTGTAAATCACTGTGTGTGAGGACATGTCTGTAATCCCAGTACTTGGGAGGCTGGGCAAAACATCACTGATTTGAAGATAGATATGGCTACAAGCAAGACCTTGATCTCAAAAAAGAATTTTGAAATAGAAAACACTAAGGGGCTGGGAAGAAGCTCATTGGGTAAAGTGCTGAGTTCACATTCCCAGCCTCCACCCCATACAAGCCAGGTGTTGCTCTTCACATCTGTAATCCCAGCACTGCTGTGGTATGGGGCACACAGAGAAAGGCGGATCCTTGGAGTTCAGCCAGTCTAGCCAAACTGGTAAGCACCAAATCTGTGAGAAACACTGCCTCAAAAAAAAAAAATAGTGTAGAGAAAGACTGAGGAAGGCACTTGTTGCCAGCCTATGGCCTCAACAGGTACATGTTCATACACACAAAAAAGCACACACACACACACACACACACACACACACACACACCAAAATAAAGTAAATAAAACAGATACACTTAAGGGCCTGCCAAGGTGGTACTCACTTGTGATCTCAGTACACAAGAGAGAGAGGCAGAAGGACTGAGAGTTTGAGGACAGTCCAGACTACATAATAAGTTCAAGGACAACCTGGACTAGACAGTGAGTCTATCTGTCTATCTGTCTGTCTGTCTATCTATCATCTGTCCATCTGTCTAATAAGCTCCTCATAAGAATTCCTATAAGTTATTGTTTATATATATCCAAACCTGCTGGCAGCACCGTACACTGACCCTCACAGTCACGTGACTGATGGGGAGCTGTGGCTCATCACTGTTCTGACTGTTCTACCTTGTATGCTGCTAGCCAGGTGTCTTAGTTAGGGTTTCTATTGCTGTAAAGAGATACCATGACCATGGCAACTCTTATAAAGGGAAACATTTAGTTGGGTCTGGTCTACAGTTTCAGAGGTTTAGTTTATTATCATCATGGTGGGAAGCAAGGCAGACATGGTGCTGGAGCATCTGGATCCAAAGACAACAGGAAGTGACCTGAGACACTGGGTGATATCTTCAGCATATATGAGACCTCAAAGCTTTCCTCCACAGGGACACACTTCCGCCAACAAGACAGCACTCACTCCAACAAGGCCACACCTCCTAATCGTGTCATTCCTTTTAGGGGTCATTTTCTTTCAAACCACCACACCAGGCAAAGTTCCAGACTGAAAGTGTGATTTTCACTGGAGTCCTGCCCCTTTGGAAACATTTTAATGTCAAAAGATTCTAAGTTAGATCATCATCTGTAACAGTGTAGTAGGGCTACCTCTGCACAGGAGAACAGGTCAGTGTCTGTCCTCACTAACCAAGGCTGAAAGTCCTGAGCTCACTTTTAACAGCTTCCCTCACATTTTGAATGTTGTCCTTACCCATTGTTTTGCCTCAAAGATTTTATAATTGTCTCTTTGATTGCTTCTTTGACTGATGCACTATTTAAAGGTAAGTTGTTTAATTTCTAATTATCTGTGAGACTTTATAGATTTCTTATTATTATGGACATCCAGTTTTGGTTTTTTTGTTTTGTTTAAAAACTGTTTTTTTTTAAAATAATTTCACAATAAGGAAGTATATAATATAGCCCAGTATGCAAACTATCAATGTGGGATATTTAAAAATGTCTTTGGTAATTGGTTAGGCAAATAATTTAATGTATTTTATGTGAAATAATAGATTGTGTGTAAAATTTTTCAACATTCTCGTGGATATATTAGCTTCTTCTTTTTAATAATACATTTAAGATTTAAACTTCTGATTGTTTATTAGTAGTATATAAGACAATTCAGTTTAACTGTTATTGATAGAAAACAGTCTGAAAGATTTCAATTACAAAGAATTTTAAGGCTCCTAAGTAAGGGTAAGAACGTTCTGCACATACCTACAAATAATCTAGTGCAGTCATACAGTCTAACAGTCTGTAAGTGACGACGGGGTGGATACTGTGTAGTGCCGTTCAGAGTTTCTGTATGTTAGCTCATCTTTGGTCTGTTCCGTCATTTCTGAGAAGGTGGTTGCAATGTTTAGTATTAATTGTCAACTTGAAAAAAAAATCTAAAATCACCTGGAAGTCAGACTTCTGGGCATGCCTGGAAAGAACAATTGTGGTTACATTGGTTGAGGTGGGAAGACCTGCCCACTGTGGGTGGCACCATCCCCTGGCTGAGACCCTGGGGAAAGAAAGCTGAGCAGCAACATGCATTCATCACTTTCTGCATCCCGACTTCAGATGCCGTGTGACTAGCTGGCCCAAACCCCTCTTGTCTTGATTTCCCTGCTATGATGGACCTCGAACTGTGAGTCAAAACGAACCTTTTCTCCTTTAAGTTGCCTTTATCAGGGCATTTTATCACAGCAACAGAAAAGAAACAAAGAAATATAGTGTCATTGTAGATTTTGTCAGTTTCTCTTTTTAGATCTATCAGGTTTATTTTCACATAAATTAAAACTGTAGGGGGAGATGCACATGCATAATTGCTGTGCTTTTTGATAAATTGGCCTTCACAGAATGTTCTTCATTAGCCGTTACTGCCTGATCTAAAGTGATGTTATATATCTATATCTATATCTATATCTATGTAAAGATATAAATCTGATACTGACGTCACCACTTCAGCTTCCTAACGTTGATTGGTGTGGAATATCTTTGTCTTGCCTTTTGTTTTCAACCTGCCGTTATACTGAAGAGTGCCCCTGCTGGGGGACACAGAGTCGGTTTTCACTCCTTTATACAATCTGATAAGCTCTGCCCTCTAACTGGAGTGTTTGATCTGTTTACATTTAATGTAACTGCTGATATAGTTAATTGTCCGTCCATCAGCTTCCCCGTCTACACTCCGTTTGTCTCAGGCAGCTGTTGTTCCTCTATTACTCCTTCCCTGTCTTCTTATGAGTTAAACTTTAAAAACCAGTCTTCTCTTTTGACACTTTCGGTCAGTCTCTGTGTGTGATGTTATAGTATTTGCTGTAGGAATGCTTATTTACATCCATAGTTTATCATTCTGTCATTTTATATCAAACTTTGTAACAATCTCCCCACTCTGTATTTCTTTAATCATATGCTTTATAAACTCCATAATACCAGGTTATAATTTCTGCTTCTAATAATTATGTATCTGTTAAATAAAGAGAATAAAAATTAGGTTTTCTTTAATAACTACTTGCACATTTACTATTTTTAGTATTCTTCATTCCTTCCTGTAAGTTGGAATTTCCTTTTGACCTAGATTTCCCTTCAAACTTGAAGAATTTATTTTTTATCTTTTATTCCTTCTTATAAATTTTTAGCTTTGTTTTTAAATTTTTTAAATTTATTTTTTTAGTCAGGCATAGTGGCACATGCCTTTAATCCCAGCACTCAGGAGGCAGAGGCAAGTGGATGTCTGTGAGTTCAAGGCCAGCCTGGTCTACAGAGAGAGTTCTAGGACAGCCAGAGCTACATAGTGAGATCCCAATTCAAAAAGAAAAACAACAACAACAAAAAAAAAAAAAAAAAAAAAAAACAAACCTGTGCGTGTATGGGTGTTTTGCCTACATGCACATTAATGCATCACGTGGGCCCCTGGTGCCTGTGGATGTTAGAATAAGGCAGCAGATACTCTGGAAATCTGCTATGAGCTGCCATGAGGGTTCTGGGAAATAAACTCAGGTCCTCTGGGAGTTCATCCAGTGCTCATAACTGCTGAGCCATCTGTCCGTCTGTCCAGGGCCTCTTTTTTTTTTTTTTTTTGGGGGGGGGTATGTCAGGTTTCCTGACAATAGACCACCTCAGCTATCATTAACTTGAAATGTTTTTATTTCCCCATGTGACATCTGTCCTTTGCCACCTCTGCTGGGAATTCCCCAGCTGTCTATATATGAGCACGGCTCATGTGTGACACGTGCTGGGAAGCTGTTCTTGCCTCTGTTCCTCTGCATTTCACTGGCTGCTTTTAAGGTTTTTCTCCTCACTGTGTTTTGAAGTGTACAGTGTGCCCCGGTGTAGATGTTTCCCTTTGTAGTATATATATTGGTACTCAGGGAACTTGTTGGGTGCACACATTATTTTTAAACCACTTTTAGAATATTTAAACAGTAGTTTTCTAAATATCTTTTTTCTTCTCTAGGGTCCATTTTCTCCTTTCTCCGACTCCCACGGATGTTTGGACACCTGTCCCATTTATTTCCAGCCCCCCAACACACACATTCCGAACTTCAAGCCCACCAGTCTTTATGTCAGATTCTGTCCGCTGCCGTGTGCATCCACGTGTTTCTCTTTTCCATGGTGTACTTGTCTTAAAATTATTATCATTCTTTAAAGTTCTCATTTTGCGGCTGTGTTTTATCTGCTCATTCATTGTGGGCACTTTTCCTCTAAGTCTTCGCGCACATGTGCGATGTCTTCTGTGAGCTCTTTTGCTGATTCTTTGTCGCACAGACTGGCTGCTCTACTGTTGTTTTCTCTGGCCTCTTCTTTTCTGATGAAGTACTCACATTGGCGGTAGCCATCAAGGAATTCCGCCTGACTCCACCCACAAGCCGTCTCCCCTTCACAGGCCGCTGCCAAAATCTTCCTCTTTCTTTTCCTCGCCGCTTGCCAGCTGCCTTGACCTCTCTGCGGTCAGCCATACATTTTGTAGTTAAGATCTATTTTCATGGTTCCATCCTTTCTGGAATTTGTCCCTGTGCTCTCTTTGCTGTTTCAGCTCCATGTTCTATGCCATGGCTCCTTGAGCGTTTCTACCTTAGTGGTCACTCCCCACTCCCCACTGCACAGGCCGGGAACCTGTGTCAGGAGAAGCACTTTGATGTACTTCTCAAATGGCTCTATTCATTCACTCCTCTGCCCAATACTAGTCCAATTTCCAACTTTTTAGTTACTTTTATTTTTCCCGTTGCTGTCTTCAAATAGTATAAAAATATTGTGTTGCAAGTGAGTAATTATTGTCTATGTGAAAGCTTAAGTCAATTACATCAATTTGCTGTTGCTGGACCTGGAGCCAAAGCAGAGTACGCTGGCAGCTGTGACTCGGAACCATCCCCATCATTATCCTGTAGGTTTCCTACACTCTTATCATCTTACTGACTGCTGGTCGACCATTCCTCCAGACAAATGCTGTGTGCAGCTGTGCTTTTAAAAATACTTGCACAGGTATTAGGCCTAGAAATGCAGATCCCAGATACTCAGTAGGACCGAAGTGGGAGGATCTCACCTCCAAGGCCTGTCTGAGCTGCAGAGTGAGCTCAAGGCAATTGTGGGAAACATACTGAGAGCCTATCTCAGAATATAAAGTATAGGGCTGGCAAGATGGCTCAGTGGGTAAGGTGCTTGTGACTACGCTCGATGATCTGAGTTTGATCCCTGGATCTACGTGGTGGAGAGAACTGATTCCTGAAAATTGTTCTCTAATCTCCACACAAATTCACTGGCATGCATACATACACAGACACACAGAGAGATACAAACACACACTGACATGAACACACACACACACACACACACACACACACACACACACACACACAGGCAAACATACAAATGAGTGAATGAACAAATAAATAAATAAACTTGTTAGGATGCTTTGCTGCCCCCTGCTGAGCAAATGGAACACTATTACAACTATGAGGACAGCATCTCCAAACCCAAAGGATCCAGTTCATCCTTCAGGTGAGGAAGCCATGCCTGTGTCCAGGGCAGCACAGTTCATCCTCCTAGGCACTGTGGCCAACAGATCAGGGAACATCTGGTCATATTCTTGGAACCCAGGTGTGCATAGCTTTTACGGTGTTTTGTAACCTCATCTCTCTGAGGATGGTTAGAAGAAACATCCTCTTCGGACCCAGCACATGCCTTTAAACTCAGGACAGGGAAGAAAAGGCAGGTGGATCTCTATGACTTCAAGGTCATCCTGGTCCACATAGAGAATTCCATGTTATCCAGAACTACACAGTGAAACCCTATCTCAAAAAAAAAAAAAATCCCACCTTGCTCTTTAAATTTTAATATCAGTGACCTGCCCACTTCCTACCCTTCTCCTCTTTTCCAGTACCCAGTTAATTCCGTTCAGGGTTGGCATCCAGACTTGTGAAGTCCATTTATCTAAGGCTGTGGGCACAATTTTAACTCTTTAATACTGCTGCGTTTCCAGCTTGACCACACAAAACCTAATCCTTCTTGGAAACCAAATTAAAGCTGTCTCTCATAATATGGTGAGAGCCTTTCATTGCCTTCAGTGGGCTCTGCTGCAAGCCTGAGGTATAGGTGAAGTCACTGGGTGAGCCCCACCTTCCCGAAGCACCAGCGTAGTAAGTAGTACCGACTCAATGTGCTATTTTGAGGTTTGTGCAAAGCGGCAAGACTGGAGTAGAAGGCAGACAAGGCCGGACTTGGGTCTATTTTTGAGACAGAATACAAGACTTCAAAGTAGCAGTTGCTCCAGGCTGGTGGCCTGCAGTGAGCATGCTCATCCCTCTTGGGTGCCTTGGAAGAGTGAGAAAGTATTTTGGGGAGGCACCAGGATGATCTCCACTCACCACAGGCATGCCCATGGCTTAGGGGTTCCAAAGACAGCCACTGTGGTGGACCGGCTGTACCCAGGTCCCTCCTTTCCCTGTGCAAGCACATCCTCTCATGTGTGGAAACCCACAGCAAGGAGGAAACCTCCCAAGATCCCAGCCCAAGGCATGAACACAGGCTGAGCAAGGGAACTGTGTCCCTGCAGGAGATGTGAGCTGAGGAGAGCAGGAGGCATGGGCTGGCTCCTCTGTCTCTTCACAGAGCAGTGGGTACGGGCTCAAGAGTGACTGTGGAAATATGGAACTCCAGATGCTCCTAAGAGCAACAGAAAGAAAAGATCTCAGCCTAGCACCCACAACAATCCTGGTTACACACCTAGATTAGAGTACCCTTGAGGTGCTGGATCATGGGAGATGAGAGGTCAGGGGTACCAGGACAGCGGAGAACACTCACAAGGCACAGTGGTGGTGGAGAGTGCCCACAGGGCATGAAGCAGAGGGGAGCACTCATAAGACATAGGGACAAGGGGCATTCTAATTATATCGGAATGATAAGTATCCATGGGACTCTGGAGCAATGAGGAGCACTGGTTGGAGGCTAAGATTATAGCTGGAACTGATACATTCTATTTCAATGACTAGAAGATCCATACCAGCTGAAAATGAACCATGTATCAGGACCGATCAAGCAAGATCCAAACTCAAACTTAGCCTGCTTACTGAGCAACTACTAGGAGCCAGGAACTGTGTCCAGAGCCTCTACAACAATGTAATTTGCACACAATCCATGGCCGCTATTAAGAGCAGAGAGGACTGATACTAAACAGAGCGGCACAGTCAGTTGGCAAGCCTGACTGATTCAACCTCCCACCCTACTTACTGGTACATCAGCTGCAAGTGGGTGTGTCCTAAAAGACAGACACCTGCTGCAGTCTCCCCATTGTCCCGTCTCCGTTAGCATTTGTTAGACTTACTCTTCACAGTTCTTTGCACAAAACCTTGAGTCTTCATACTGGGGTACCCCATGGGGTATGCAAATTCCTTTACATCTGAAATAGACCATCTCAGCTAAAACCATCCCCTTTTGCAGGCCAGAAGGTAACTCTCGGGCTAGCACCTACTCAGGGCCACGCAGATGAAATGGTGGCAGCCAGTGCCAAGCCTGGGAGCATCTGAGCCAGGACCTGGCACCTGCTGCTCTTGGCATCTCCTGGGCTAGTGTATCCGTTCTTTTCAGATATGCTTCTCTGTGTGCAGTCTCACCATTGTGAGATTTTTGCCATCACACCATCACTGGGGACTTCTGAGACCCTGGGCCCCAGGTGAGAGCCCTTAGCTGGCTGGAAGTGACACACAGGGAGCTAGAGTCCTACAAGTCTGTGGATACAGCAAACCTTGACCTGAGGTCAGTAGGGCTGCAGTGACCCTGAGGCCTATGGGTCAGAAATACCTTCTTTAATTTGTGCAATTCCTCCCAGTCCCAGGACATCCTCGGAAGGATCTGTGAAAGTGCGTGATTCCATGTACATTTGACTTCCCAGGACCCCAGGCTTGGTGACATCCAAAGGAGATTGTGTTAGAATGACCCTGATTCTGAGAGAGATCTCTATCAAGTTCACCCTAAGCCCTGGGGGTTCAGTGCCAGACACTTGGGAGGGGGTTCAGAACCTCTGTATACAGAATAAAGGACTCCTGGGGAAAAGCCATGAGCTACTCCTCCCCCAGCTCCACCCCAAACTTATCTGCCCCAGGGGAGTGGAATGAGCCCAGAGAAGGGTGCCTTGTCCTGACAATTCTCAACATGTCCCCTAGGTGGCGGGCTAAGCCACGCCTGGTGGTTTAGAAGGACCATCCTTGGGGAACCTGGGTGGGGAGCACCAGTTTCCTCCAGTCCTGTGGCTGTCCTAGCTGGGGAGACAGATGGTAGGCTCAGAGGCAGTCATAAAGGCTGAAGCTGGGTACTCATTTACAGGGAGCAAGTGCTGAGCACCCACAGTCCCTGCCCTGCCCGAGGCCTGGTGTCAGGATAAGTGATGCTGGCTGGTAGCCTCAAAGAATCCAATCTCCTTCTCTGAAAAACAAGATTTGCGTTAGTTGGGCCCTGAGGTTGTTGTAGTAGCTGGGTGGCCTCAGGAGGTCAGGATGCTGTGGCCTGACTAATACATTGGATCCTAATCACTGATGTGATGGGGTCAGGAGGTGGGGCCTTCGGTGTTGCTGGAGAATTTCCAGCTCCCACCACCAAGTCCCGCCTGTCCCAGAGCCCACTTATAAAATAAACACACAGACTCTTACATTATTTAAACTGCTTGGCCATTAGCTCAGGCCTGTTATTGTCTAGCTCTTACTCTTATATTTAGCCCATTTCTATTAATCTTTACTTTGCCACATGGCTCATGGCTTACTGGTACCTTACATCTTCCTTGTCCTCATGGCGGCTCGCCGTGTCTCCCTGACTCAGCCTTCCACTTCCCAGAATTCTTTTCCTTGTCCCGCCTATACTTCCTGCCTAGCCAATGGCCAATCAGTGATTTATTTACTGACCAATCAGCAACACACTTGACATACAGACCATCCCACAGCACTTCTCCTTTTCTTTTCTTAAAAAGGAAGGTTTTAACTTTAACATAGTAAAATTACATATAACAAAACAATTATCAAGCAAGAATTACAGTTACAATATTAAAGAAGAGATCCTATCTATCTTATATTTGTAAGTTTAAGGTTTTATATCTAACTTATCTTTTATTATAACTAAGGAAAATTGTAAGTATCTAGTCTTTAACCACATCAAAGACCTCAGAAGGATATACTACTACCTGAGAAATGGAGAAGGATATAAGCAACTTTTAGGAGTCTTGTAGGGTAGACAGAGACAGCTGAGCCTGGACAGTCATCCAAAGTTTTCTTGTAAAGTTGGGGCATCTGTCTTCAGCCCACAGGCCTAGAGTCTCTTATTTACTTTTCTCTGTGTCTTGTAGAATGTCTGGCAGTTTTCTCTGCAAAGCAGGAACCTGAAGGACCATTTTGTCAAGCAAAGTTCAGTGGTCACCTTTCTATGGGTCCTGCATGTCCAGATGATCAAGCAGTCTAGGCAAGAACAGTTTCTTGCCCAAATGGCTATTTTTGTCAAGGTGAAGATAAACTCCATATGGAGTGTCTTCGATGCCCATCCTCCTCTGTGAAGTAAATCGGTACTGTCAGGAGCAGACATGTCTCACTGTCCAAAAAGTCTAAATTTTTAAAACATTTTAAATGCCATATTCTGTAGGTCTTTGAAGTGTTTGAAGACTACCTATCTATCTGAAATATATCTATGTATACCTAGAAGACTTAACTAACATGGCTACAAATATTATCATAGATGACTAACTATTAATCTATTTTTTAATTATCCATTACAATTTTAAATGAGTTACATAAACATAATACCTCAAACAAGAATAGAAATATATATACAGTATAACAAAATTAAGTTTAAATTTGTATCAATAAACTAAAATCTATAGCAATGTAAAACATTTTAAACAAGTTGTTACTCTTTAAAAGTAGGTTCAATAATCTACCCTTTCATTCTATCATATCTAAACTATCCCCCTTTTTGTTTTAGAAAGAGATTGTATTTATAATCAACCTGATTTAAATAAAAATATTGGTTTTTCTCTGTCCCACACCAGAGGGCTCTTCTGATTTGGGACACAAGAATCTCTTAACCATTTTTTTTTTTTGAGCAATATGTCTGGGTTTAGAGGGGGAGTGAGCCAATTCCATCTCTAAAGCCAGCTTGGTATATTTGGGAATTTGGGCGTAGCTTCTCTTACTACTTCCTGCTGGAGGGGGGCGCTGTATCTTATGGGGACACAAAGAAAATTTTAGGATCATGGAGTAGTCCATGAGGCTGTATATCTGAGCCAGTTGCCTTGAAACCATTCTGAATGTTGAATCATCTGGGCCATGGTGTCACTGGAGACCTTTCAGGGGGTCTGGGCTGGTCAAACCTGATGTATCTTAATCTGGAACAAATCCATAGTCTCTGGCTTTCTGTGGAAACAAGAGCAGAGACTCTTTTCCAAAGCAACATATCCTTATATCCAAATTTTGAAGTCAAGGTACCTTTAAAATATACATTTTGGCATAACTCAACAGCTTTTACAATCAAATGTTTTTCTGCAGTTACGAATATCAAAGAGAACATAATCCAGATTCTTTGTGTGGTAGCCATCTTTACGTGGCTTATTTTTTTATATTAGCGTGAGCCTATTGCTTTAAACTGCAGCCTTCTAAGCCTGAAATGGGGCAGTGGCTGCTGGCTCCGCCCACTTCAGCTTCCCAACATGGTGGTGGTCCACTTTCCGCCAGCTCTGGGAGCCATCAACTCTCAGAAATAGTGGGTCTACACTTTTACCAAAGTAGCGTGTAGCCCAGAAACTTCTTTTTTTGTTTTGTACTAGCAAAGGCTAAATCCACCACACAGCTTAACGTGCCACTTGCAGAGGCCTCATTCCCACCATACTATAGGTCGAGCATGCAAGCCAGGAACCCGCCATAGTAGCTCAAACACGCAGGCTGCCGCTAGCTTGAAAGAGACAACTAGGAGCTGTTTTTAGCTCCGTTTTAGAATCTTTTTACTCAGGTTTTAGGTGGAAACTCTTGCCAACACGTTGGACGCCATTTGTAGCTAGAGTTTTCCTGCCTGGCCCACCTCAGGACAAATCTCTGTCACCTGCCAGTCCCACAGACGCTCAGACCCGACCAAGTAAACACAGAGACTTATATTGGTTACAAACTGTATAGCCGTGGCAGGCTTCTTGCTAACTGTTCTTACAGCTTAAATTAATCCATTTCCATTAATCTATACCTTGCCACATGGCTCATGGCTTACTGGTACCTTACATCTTCCTTGTCCTCATGGCGGCTCGCCGTGTCTCCCTGACTCAGCCTTCCACTTCCCAGAATTCTTTTCCTTGTCCCGCCTATACTTCCTGCCTAGCCAATGGCCAATCAGTGATTTATTTACTGACCAATCAGCAACACACTTGACATACAGACCATCCCACAGCACTTCGGAGTGGGTTAGATGATGAGAACAGAGGCCTGAAATCAATGTTTGTTAATCTGAGACAGGCCCAGAGACCTGTTCCCCATTGTAGCTCATGGAGGCGCTACAAGATAGCCCCATGCCAGAACGGGGATGCGGGGTCTGTCCAGACATCAGAACCACTGGTCTTGGTCTTCCAGCCCCCAGAGTGATGGAAATGAATGTTCATCTGTAAGCATCCCCTTGAGCCTCACTGTAACATCTGAACAGACCAGGACATGTGGTGTCCCATGATGGTATCCCACCCAGCCATGATGAGTGAGGGTACAGGTGACGAACCAGGACCCAGGGGCCTGGGAGGAGGGCTGCCTAGAAAGTGGCTTAGTCACCACAGCCCAAGGTCTCATCTTAGGCCTTGGTCTGAGTCAGCCTGAGGACCAGGACAATAACCCTGTCCCATAAGTGTCTTTGGACACATCCACTGTCTTGTTTCCTCTGTGTCCCTACATTTCTGGTCTGGCTATAGGGTCCCTCTTTATCAGTGTCCCTTTTTTTTCTGGGCTATGTTTATTCTTTCTCTGGGCTGAGGTCTTGGGTGGGAGGTAGATTGGAGCTAGCCTGTAATATTTGAGCCTCATTTTCTTTGCCTGTAAAATGGAGAGGCTCTTGTCTCCTTGCAAGGTCAGGAGGCAGATGGAGTGTCCTCACTTTATATCTTACTTATCTCCATGGAAACCTTGAGTGACAGGAGGGACAAAGATGCTTGCCCTTGCCGGGCGGTGGTGGCGCACGCCTTTAATCCCAGCACTCGGGAGGCAGAGCCAGGCGGATCTCTGTGAGTTCGAGGCCAGCCTGGGCTACCAAGTGAGTTCCAGGAAAAGGCACAAAGCTACACAGAGAAACCCTGTCTCGAAAAACCGAAAAAAAAAAAAAAAAGAAAAGATGCTTGCCCTGTATGACAGACACACATGTGAGAAGCACCTGTCCCAGATCACACAGAGGAGCCTGAGCCTAGTTCTGTCTACTTCTCCCAGACTTCCCCCACACACTTCCACGCTGCCCTCCATCAGAATGGCTGCCATCCTCTGCTGCCTTGGACCTAGCTCGGTCCAGGGCCCAGAAGGCAAGGCCTGTGGAAAATTCTTGGTTCTGGAAGAGACAAGAGGGGCAAGCTCTTATTGTATCCTATCCCTTTGCTGTAAAAGCCAGCCAGCTTACAGGCTCGGTGGTTGTATCTGAAAATGCTGGACAGCCTTGGGGAAACCATGACCCTCTCTCTGGTGTGGTTCTGTATCAGGCTCTGAGACAGAACCCTCCCTCCCTTACAAATCTCACACCTCACTAACCCTGGCGTAACACATCATCATGGGCTACTTTTTTTGAGTTTTTTGTAATCTTCAATAAACGACAGGGTGGAGGAATCTTTGGGAATCCCCCTGGGATACCAAAGTCTGTACATACGCAGTGCTTACTAGAAAATCTTTTTGTGGATTTTCAATAAGCCCTGGATTATTTATGATGCCTAATGTGAGCTGGAAGTGATATGAGCTGGAAGTGTGGCACTCCTGTAATCCCAGTACTCAGGGTGTGGAGTCAGGAGGAGGGCTGAGGGTTCAAGTCCAGCCTGGGCTACATAAATGAGCTCCAGATCAGCCTGAGCTACAGAGTGAAATTATGTCTCAAAATGCCAGGCTGATTTTGTATCAAATGGTTATAGTCCCAGCACATGCAGGATGGAGACAGGAGGATCAGAAGTTCAAAGCCAAGTTGGACTACATGACAGTCTGCATTCATGGGCTAAGGCAGAATTACTGCTTGTCAAAGCTAGCCTGGGCTACATAGTGAGTCCCAGAAAAGCTATCCTGGGCTACAGACTGAGACTTCTCAGCACTCCAGGCTGGACATGATGGCACATGTCTGTAGTCCAAGCACTTTGGAGGCAAGAATGAGGTTCTGGGCCAGCCTAGATTACAAAAGACTCTCTCTCTCTCTCTCTCTCTCTCTCTCTCTCTCTCTCTCTCTCTCTCTCTCTCTCTCTCTCATACACAAAACCCTAAACAAAACAAAACAGCAAAAACCCTAAGATAATGTATCTGCTTTGAAAATAATTGTCCCTCTGTCCTGTTCCGGGAATATTGAGAGGACATGTTTGGTATGGACATAATTGTCCCCAGCTGCTGTCAGACTTGATGCTTCAGATTGGTGTTATTTATTCACTGCTCAGCTGAGAAGTGATGACAGCCCCACAGTCCCACGGATGCTAAGGGCTATGACCCAGACACTCTACCTCTCTCAGAGCACAAAGCAATCCACAGAATCAACAAACATTTTTGTTGTTGTTGTTGTTTGTTTTTTCTTCTTCCTCGTTTTTTAAATTCCTCTTTGAATAGTTTCCCCTAAGGGTCAGTTGTCATTTTACAGACTAACCACCAGATGGTGCCAAAAGGCCAAGTGCGAAATACACGCCCTGGAGTCTACACTGGGCCTGGCTTCTGGGCTCTGGAGTGGTAGGCAGGGATAGCAGTGGCTGTCAGTCTGGGTCTGGTCCAGTAGATATGGATAATTACCCTGTCCCAAGATCTGTCCAGATAGGAAGTGAGGATAGACACACAGGCTGTGACTCAGGTGTTGATGGGCCCTGAACTGGGGACTAGAGACCTGTATTAGAAGTTAACCCTGCCGCATTATCTACAGTCACCTTCCTATTTGCCCCAGTAACACTGTGAGCTCAGTTGTCACCAGCAAAGCGTCCCTGATGGTCTGAGCTCAGATTCCATCTCCTAGACTGTCCTCTGGGGCAGGTACCAGCTTCCCATGGGCAGAGCCCGCTTCGCACTTGGGGTCTGTATGCCTGTCTGTATGCCTGTGTGTGGAACAGACTAATGGGACCTAGTGAACCGATGGGATGGGCCAGGAGACAGCGGCCTGATTCAGACAGGGGAGACTACTGGGCAGACAGTGGGGCTCCCAAGAGTGGATGGATGGACCCTGGCTTTGCTCCACGTCTCCCCATGGAAAGTGTGGTGAGACAGGGCTGGGGAATTCTCTCATCTGTGTGAGCTTGCAGCTGCCACCACCATTCCTGGGGAAGAACTCGGATGGGAGAGACCCCTGGGACCATGACTCACATCCAGCCCGGTCAGAGTGTCTGTCCTCCCAGCCCACGGATCCAGAAGGCCCCACAGGAGATCCAGGGCCTGAAGGCTTGCAGGTCTCTGCTGTGAGGCCTGCCTGCACCCCTCCTTGTCAGGAAGTTCTCCCCAACTTTGGAGTAGGCATGCTGGGTCCCCTCAGCCACTTGAACCTCAAGGGCCACCAGCAGATCTGGGCAGCTGATGATTAGTTCTCAGTTACTGACTCTCAAACTTCACTTGGAATTGGTTGCTGATGCTGATGTGGCTGATGATGCTGGTGTGGTGGTGGTGATATGTGTGTAAGTACGTAAGTACATATACCTGTATGAGTGAATGTAGGTGTGTGGGCTTGGCACACAGGTAGAGAAGTCAGAAGGCAACCTGGGGTACTGGGTCCTCAGGGCATATTGCTCTTTTTTTTTTTTTTTTTTTTTGAGACAAGGTCCCTTACGGGCCTGGGGCTTTGCCACACAGGCCAAGCTCACTGTCTCACAAGCTTTCGGGGACCCACCTGTCTCCTCCATGTCTACATTGCTGTGATTACAGGCACACACTGCCATATCTGGCTTTTTACATGGGTTCTGGTGACCCAAACTCAGGTCCTTGTGCTTGAGGCCAGCACTTTACGGAGTCTGCTACCTCCCCATGCCACCCCTTCACGTACTCTTTGGATAGAAATACTTTTTGTTTTTGTTTTTCAAAACAGGGTTTCTCTGTGCAGCTCTGGCTATTCTAGAACTCACTCTGTAGACCAGGCTGGCCTTGAACTCACAGAGATCCACCTGCCTCTGCCTCCCTGAGTGCTGGGATTAAAGGCGTATGCCACCTCCACCGTCTGGCTTGGAAATATTTTTTCAAGATGACCATCCTTTACCCTGTCAAGTAGGATCACTCTGTAAGCCATGTGGATAATTTTGAAATCTGCCAAATGATGCCATGTCGTTGGGTTTTCTTTTTTAAAGAAGACCCTGGAGCTCTCCATGCTAGCTCCTCTCCTCACTGTTCCCATTGGCAAATCTGCACCACTGTGAGGCTTCTGTATTTCCCTGCTAGGGCTCGTGGCTGAGACCCTCCTTCTGTAGGAGTTGTATGTAAAGTGAGAGAAATGGGGTCTGAGCACCGTGGGAGCACCCTGCATGCAGCCCGGCTCCTCTCTCTAGCTTTCTGCTGTGAGACCAGGACAAAGCAGGAATCCCACCCCTGGAACATCAGCTTCTAGAGTGCTATGGTCATCCCTTACACACCACCATGTCAGCGCATCACAGATCCTCCTTCACTGGGCCCCTGCTGGACACACCACCCACCATGGGCTCTTCCCCAGCACAGTCATCCACCTCTCAACACACAGTCCTAAGCACACACTCCAGTACTCCTCTGTAGAGAGGTAGAATCAAGCCAAAATCTCTAGCTTCGTGTAACATCCCCAAGGGCCCACCTTCCAAGACCTCCTGGTCTCACCTTTGCCAACTCCATCCTTACATCCCCCTTGTCACTACGCCACACCTGCTGTGGGGTACTAAGTTCCTTGGACTTCAGATATTCTCTGCTCTTTCTAACTCCCTTGCTATCCACCTCTGCAGAGCCCCTTCTGAGCTGAGCCCAGGGCTCCCTCTCTGACCTCCTCATCCCGGTAGTGATTACAGAATCCCTGAGTCCTGCTGCAAGACAGTCCCCGGCCACTTCTCTTTCTGGATTCAGGACCTTGGACAGGTCAGTGACCCCTTAACTCGAACTTAAGAAAATGAGACTCAAAGGTGTAGCCATCATCACCCCGTGCTGGGACAAGCCTCCCGCGCCTGACATCTGCTGAGCAGCGAGTACACGCTATTTGTCAGACTTTGCTTTCCAGTCTCCGACATCGACCAGAGCTTTTCAAAAAGACCTTTCTTCCGTGGTGGCTCAGGGTGGGGTGGGGGTGGGGGAGAAGACACACAGCGATCACCTCCATCTCATCCCAGGCTGCAAATGGGTGTCAAGTTCAACGCTGGCTGAAACAACTCTTCCACCCGAGTGAGAGTCCCTGACCCGACAGTTTTCCTGGTTGAACCAGAGGCTGAGTCGGGGGAGCGGAGCAGGGCCATGCCTTGTGTTTGCTAAGGTGCTGGTCCCTGAACGTGGAGCTGTGAGCGCTGGAAAGGGAGGTGGGTGCTGTCCGCGGTGCTGAAGAGCACTCTCGGTGACTAATCCCTCTGCCTGAGCTGGCCGCTGGGAAGTAAAAAGATTTGCTTGGGGCAGCCAGGAATGAATTTTCATCTCCAGCCTCAGCCAGCACATTTTGTTCTGACATTTCCCTGGCCCTCTGCCGGTGATGTGACGTTGTCTGCACAGCTCTTTCCCCTGCCTGCCCAATCCCTTGAACAACTGTCCTGCCAATCCCCTACCCCTCCACCTCTGCGCCCCCTGCCACACTTGAATGCTTCCTCCAGAGCTGTGGATGGAAGAGACCGTATCACAGGTCATAATCCCCACTGCCTGTCAGCCTCTCCTCACTCTCTGCAAGGAGCCCTGGAAGCTTCCTTATGGCCCCATCTCAGGCCAAGCAGAATGCTGACCATGGATGCGGGGGGACAGAAACTGTGGCTTTCTGCATGCATAGGAGTTAACTGGCCCAAGCTTTTGCTTGAATTCAAGTCCCACCACCCCTGCGTGAGCTTGGGTTACTTTTTCCTCAGTTTTCTCATCTGGTAAGTGGAACTAATGTTAAAATCCTCATAGCATTGATGTTAGCGAGTGTCTGTCTCACAAGAAAAGCTGAGGGAAGATGTTCTTCTGCCAAAAATAAAAGCTGAAGAACTTCAGACATTGAGAGAATCTGGCATACACCCCAGTTTGTGTTCAGGGAAACTGAGGGCAGCCAGGAGAAGGAATTTGTTAACTGCCACACAGCCAATGCAAGAGGGTGGGTTAGAATCAAGGAGACAGAGCCAGTTAAAGATATCTGATGTGACTGGAGCATGGGGCTGCCCACAGCCTGGAGGCCACAATCTTTTCCATTTTGTTGAAAGACATGCCCTTGATTGGAACCCCCAAATTCCCATCTCTTCTTCTCCTGTTCCTCTCTCTGCAACTACACTGCCAGGTTGCTGTCACCAATAACCCACTTTCCGGATGAGAAACCAATGCTCTGAAGACCTTGGAACTTGGGGCATGGTCCCAAGTGTCTCCTTGTGGGCTGGGCAGGTGCCAAGGTGGGACAGAAGATAGCTCAGAAATCTACCTCTCAGGGGCATGCTGGGAAATGGCAGTGTCCCCTTCCTCCTTCTGAAGAAGCCACACCCCCACACCCATGACCCTTCTGATTCTGGCAGGCTTTGAGCACCATCTCTATGAGAGAATATGAGTGATGCTGAACATTAAAACCAGAGAATTGGTTGCTTGGGAGATGAAGGGGAGAGCAGGGCCATGGGAAAGTGGGGAGGGGGAGAGAAAGGCTTAGTGGGAGGGGTGTGGGGAGAGAGCAGAGCCATGGGAAGAATGAGGGTGTGGGATGTGTGGGGAAAGCAGAACCATAGGGGTGTGAGGGTGGGGGCAGGAAGAGAAGGACCATGTAGGAGCATGAGGTTTTAGGGGTATTGTGGGGAGAGATACGGTTGAGTAGGGAGCTAGGGACCTGAGGGGACTTGGCTATCTGAGAGCATTTCCAGGTCTGGCTGGAATGCTGGGGCCCCTTGAATTCCATCCAGGGACCCTGAATTCAGGTCTCAGCCCCACTGCTCAGAGTTCTGAGCTCATGGATGGTGCGATCTGTGATCTAAGGACTTTACATCTGGATTCTGGAACTGGGAACGCCAAGGCCCGAGGACACGAAGGGAGTGTGAGAGGGTGAGTCTTCTTCAGTATCATCTCTGGCTTAATCAGCTCTCATGCCTGTCCAGTCCTTCCAGTCCAGTGGTATCTACTCATCAACTCTACCATGGATTCCATGTGCACCAGACTCATATGGGAAGTCATTTTACTGAGAAAAGTCAGAATGCAAAAGAGCAATGAACAGGTGGGAGAATTTTAGTTATCAACAAGTAATATAAAACAAAAGCAAAAGCAAACTTCCAGGATTAGGGATGTATCTTAGTTGGTGGATACTCTCCTAGCATCTGTGAAGTTCTGGGTTTGAGCTCCAGCAATGCACAATCTGAGCACAGTGGCACATGTCTGCAATCCCAGAACTTGATTGGTGATGATAAAACAAGAGGATCCCAAGTTCAATGTCATCCTCACCCAAAAAGTGAGTTTGCAGCCAGGCTGGGCTGCAAGAAGTTGTCACAAAACAACTCCCAGCTTTTTTTTTTTTTTTTTAAGGATTTTTTTTCAAGATTGATTTATTTATTATGTATACAGTGTTCTGCCTGCATGTGTCCCTGCATGCCAGAAGAGGGCACTAGATCTCATTATAGATGGTTGTGAGTCACCATGTGGTTGCTGGGAATTGAACTCAGGACCTCTGGAAGAGCAGCCAGTGCTCTTCACCTCTGAGCATCTCTCCAGCCCAACAACTCCCAGCTTTATGGCAGGGAAGGAAAGAGGAGTCAAGGCTTGAGGGGAGCTGGGACGGACCTTCCTAAGGAGTTGATTATGGGACTACGTACAGTCAGGGAAGAGCTTTCTAGCTGGGCAAGGAAGGTGTGAAAGTCCTGTGCTGGTCAGGAGCCTGGTGCCCTGGGAAGGAGGCCAGAGAGGCTGAAGTAAGGAGGGAGCTGCCTGGGTGTCAGAGGGGAGCAGGCCCCCTCAGGCTGAGCCTTCTGGGCCCCCCGTGAGGTGTATTTATTTAAGGACTTTGCATTCTCTTGTTCATCTGTGAAGTTAGCCTAGAGTCTACCAGCCTTAAAACATCAGAACAGGCAGGGCCATCAGAGGTGCCTGACGTGAGAACTGTCCACTGTTCAGAGGGTCAACTGGCATCTAGAGACAGAAAATGGCAAGCTCAAAGTCATATGCCAGCTCAAGATTATGAATATATCCAAGTGGTGGAAATCACTAAAGACAATGTCATAAACAAACTATTTTTCTCTCCAGGAAACCAAGAGAGAGGTAGGGTCTTGGAGCAGTGGGGTAATACCACAATCACCAGTGAGCCCAGTTCCTTCTAATTTGCCTACCATCAACCTCATGGCCCAAGGTGGCTACCCCAGCTACAGCCATCAATCGTGTCCTTTGGGAAGAGACATGTCCCTAGAGTTGTAATTATGTTGTGTTAGCTGAATTTAGTCACATGGTTATACTTGGCTGCAAAGGAGGCTGGGAAATGTAGTTTTGAATCTGAGAAGCCATGTCCCTCCCCAAAATCAGGCATGACATTCATCAGGAATGAGAGAAGGAACAATGAAGGACCAATGGCTGTGTCCACCATGGGGATGAAATCTGGGCTGACATCCACGTGTTCAGATCTTTTCACTGCCCAGCCCCTCTGCCTGCTCCCAGTGTGATCAGCAAATGGCCAGGAGTAGAAAGAACCAATGGGAGGTGCCCTTGGGGAGAGGGCCTGAAAGTGTCCAGGACTGGAGGGAACAGAGGGAGGAGGTGGATATGGAGGGTGGCAGCTGGCCCTGAGCCCTGGGTCGGGGACACATCATTGCTACCTCCTTCTGGGGCAGGGGCTAGGGACCTAGCTCAAGATGGCTCCCCATTGTTCCCAGCGGAAGGACTAGCAGGTTGATGTGATCCCACTGTGGCAGAGGGTGAAATCAGGGTTGCCAGCTGCTGGGAGAGCCCTGTCCAGTCTCTTCCCAAGGCTCCCTCCATCCCTGTACTGTCAGCTAGACTGGGACGGTGTTTCTGGTGGGTCTGACTCGGCCACTCTGTCTTCTAGATGGCACTGAGCAGAGAGGGCCTCGTCTCATACTCCTTCCTCTATCCCAGTCTTTCAAATCTTTCAGTGTCTGTCTTTCCTGCCCACTCCTCCTTCTTCCTGGTCCTCCCTCTTCCTCTCTCCCTCCTATATGCTTTGTCCTTTCCTGAACAACTCACTCCTTTTCTTGCCCCCCCCCCCAGCTTCAACCCTCCTGTCCTGCCACAGTCCAGACCTTACTCTCTGGGAACCCCGCTGGGTCAGAAGACAATGGAGGGCAACCTGGGCAGGTCACCTGGGTCTTGGCCTCTCCAACTTCATCTCCAGCATTAGGGGTCAAGTCGTGGCACAACTTTGAGGGGGTCAGCACCTACCTCCTGCCGTGTGTACCTGCTAACCTGTGGCTCCAGCACTTCCCAGGGGGGCTGAGGGACTGAGGCTTACCCAGCTCCCTCTGCACACAGCCACCTGTCTTTGGTGTGGGTCTCATCCCCAGTCCGGAGTCACCTCCTGTTTATTGCCATTTTACAGTTGGGGAAGCTGAGGCCTGGAGAGGTAGAATTGTCTGAAACCCGCTGCGAGAGGCCCTGAGGACCAGCCTCTGGCGGTCCTCCTGTCTATCCTTGCCCTGCTCTGGCTCTGAGCCCCTGGGCCCTTGGGTCTCTGTATACCCCACCTTTGGGTGGCCCGGGCTGGAAGTTCCTGCAGGACCTAGCAGGCAGGCCTCAGCATGCTCCCCTGTAGCCGAGCTCTGCAGCTTCTCAGCTCTTAGGCCTTCACTCTTTAAATAGCCTCCTGTTGCTCCCCAACCACAGCCCTGCACCCACAGACACTCGCCCACAGAGGAGCACCCAGAGCACACGTGACCTCCCACGAGGCTGTGGGGGTGTGGGGACATGGACGTGTTGATGTTGGGCAGAGGCGGTGGAGATGGCAGAGATGTGGTCGGACACAGTTTGGGGATGGGGTGGTGATTCCCAACATACTGTCCCGTAGTGTGGGCACAGCCGACACAGATGTCACAGGCAAGCTGTAAGAAACAACACCATTACCACTGAGCAAGCTGAGACCAGCTGACAAACAGCCCCCCCCCCCCCCGCAGCACCCCATCCCTGATGACTGAGTGAGTGCCCCATCTCCATTCCCTTTCCCAGGAGAACGATGCTACTCCTCACTGCCACAGTTTCAGCCTTCTTTATCTTCCTGACCGACATTAGAGCGGCCTGGAGCTCCCACTTCAGACAGTACACAGAAGACTGACTTCTTGGGTCCCCCAAGCCTGGAAAATCCTGGGCTGTGTTCACAAGGGCCTGCTGGGAACTCCTCTCCATGGTGGCCACACGCTGGTGTAGCCAGACTTCTTTTCCCACGGGAGTGGCATCTCTGGGTCTCTGGGCAGCTGTTCCCATTACTGGACACTCAACCCAGTGTCTGGCCGGGGCAGGTCACAGGGTGTTTAGAAGGTGCTTGTAATGTTTCTCACGCTGAGGGGAGGGATGCAAGTCTTCGTTTGTTATTTCAGGAATCAACACAGTCTTTAAAATGTGCCTATGTCGGCACATTCTTCCTTATGTTCCTTTCCTAATAAAAAGTAAAAATAACAAAGTGAAGCCCAAGAAGGAATATAGGAGCCGCATTCCTGTCGACCAGTCAAGGAGGCACCCTGGCCTTCTTCCTGGCACAGCATGGCAGGCAGCCAAGGAATAGCCCGAGGCTTGATGGCCTGGGTGGGACTTGGGGACTGAAGACAAGGCCTTGGAGAGTCCATGGTCTGGATAGATACCTTGCTCACTTCTCCTTTTGGGTGCCTCTGACCCTAGATCTCTGTTCCCAGCCCTGGGGACAAAGGCAGTGGCTTTGAGTGTTTGTTTAGGGACAATATCTCCTTAAATGGAAGACTTTAAAAAGCATACTTGCCTTGAGCTACCCTCAGGCTTCCCAATATCCAGAGCCAACAGCTGCTAGAGAGCAGGCTGGCCAGGAGGGGTTGGGAAGGGCAGCTCCCCAGCAGCCTGGGGTCCCCCTCATCCTGTGCATGTTGCAATGTGAACAGTGACAGAACACAGAGTGTGTGGCAAGGCGGCATCCCCAGAGTGGGTCGGACACCTGCCAGATTCAATTCTTTTGTTGTTTTGTTTGAGACAGGTCTGTGTAGCCCTGGCTGGTCTGGAACTCACCGTGTAGACCAGGCTGGCCTGGAACTCACAGAGATCCTCCTGATTCTACTTCCCAAGCATTGGGATTAAAGGCCTGTGCCACTGTGCCTGGCAGGAACCCCCTTCCTTGCTCCGCTGGTGACCAGCAGCCCATATTCTTCTCACATCCCAAGCCAGGCTTTTCCTGATCTTGGGGTAAGAGATGCACCTGCAGTGTGGATACCTGCTTGTTGTCCAGGTCACCCTCAGAGTGGCAGCATGGTACACACCCTGGGACACGCCATCATCCTTCTAGGTGGAAATTCCTTCTCTCAGTTTTCTTTTACGGCTGCATCAGAGAAAGCAACTCCGCCTCCTGGACTTTATCCTCCTGAGCTGCTTGCCACTGTCACTTCTATATCATGTGAGCCACCTGTCCTTCACCGAGTTCACAGCAACCCCAGTGAGCGCTTGAGAACTTTTCTAGACAATGTATTATTTACCCAGGAGACCTAAGTTCCGACACTCTGCTTACTTTTCCTCAATGACGTTTGAGAATAGTTGGCAGTCATGAGCTTTGATTTCTGGCTCTGTAACCTTTGGGCTGATAAATAAAACTGGAGTCACTTTTAGAAGGCATGGAAGGGGAGGCGTCTCAGCTTGGTCACCGTGAACATGCAGGGTGGGCTAAGAGGTGACTATGCTTCCCCTTCCTTAGCTTTTGCCATCACTAAGAACAGTGGTTCACATCACTCCACGCTGTCTAAAGTCTGCAATGACATACAGATTTAGCATGACACTATTTACAAAGAGACATCAGGAGAAAGACATCTTTCTGTATCTCCAGAAGAAATTTACACAGCTGTTACTTAGTTAAAAGGTCCCCTGGGGTTGCAATCAGACCTCTCCCTGCTCAAGACTCTCAAGGGACCCTTGGCCCTGAGGCCTGGGTTCTCCAGGGTCAGTCTCCTGCCTCCTGCCCAGCCTGTCTGCTGCCTACACTCATGCTGCAGCTCCAGGCCCATCAGTGACTCCTGCTTCCCACCTGAAAGCTTCATTTGACTCAGCCTTATACTAGGCTCCTTCTGCTTCTCTACTGACACGTTGTGGTGTGGCCTCCTCCTCCAGAAAGCCTTCCCCTGTGCTCCTGAAGGAGGAGCCAAGTTCTTTCTTGCTTGGGAGCTGCCCACCATTTTTGTCTGTCAGAATACTTGGCACATGGTTGGAAGCTGAGAACTTACTTCCTGTCAATCTTCTCCTGGTGCTGTCTGCTCTGAGAGGCTGAGATTGTGTGCTTGCTTGTTGCGGGGTCCCTGTGGTCAACATAGGTCAGAGGGTAATAGGTGTTCAGCTTGTGCCAGGGGAGCAAAACAATGCATGGGCAGAATGTGACTGAGATCTGACAGGTCCTGTGGCAGAACATTCACAGTCTGTCATCCAGGATCTGCCACTGCCACTTCTAGGAAGCATTCCTCTTAGTCATTATCTTTGTCAGTTACTCCATCCACATACCCATTTACCTGTCCATTCATCATCTACTCACCCACTCATTCATCCATTCATTTACCTATTCCTCCATCCATCTATCTGTCCACTCCTTCATTCTTCCACCATCCACTCATCCATCCATCCATCTGTCCACCCACCCACCCATCTATTCATCCAACAATTCACCTAGCCAGCCATCTATTCACCTATCTACCCATCTACTCATCAACACACCTGTCCACCAATCTATCCACCTGATTGTCTATCCATCCATCCATCCATCCATCCATCCATCCATCCATCCATCCATTCATTCATCCATCCAGTCATCTATTCATCCAACCATCCACCTAGTCAGCCATTTAGTCTCCTATCTATCCACTCACCCACTTATCCATTCATTCATCCACCCATTCACCTACCCACCAATTTACCTACCCATTCATTTTTCCAGCCACCCCCCCCACTCACCTACACATCCACACATCCACACATCCACTCAGTCAACCATTTAGTCCTCATCTAGCCACCTGCTTATCTATCCACCTATCCATCCATCTATATACTCACCCATTTATCCATCCATCCATCCATCCATCCATTCATCCATCTATTCACCTACCTACCAATTTACCCACCCATTCATCTTTCCAACCACTGTCTCACTCACCTACACATCCACACACCCATCCATCCATCCATCCATCCATCCATCCATCCATCCACCCATCCACTCTTTCATCTGCCTCACTACCACTTCTTTCCATCTATCTACCTCCCATCTATCTACAACCCACCTATTTCTCAATCCATCTATCTACCCATTCACCCACAATCCACACATACATAGATACACTCATCCATCCACCTAGCTAGCTCATCTATCCATCCATTCATCAAGCCATCCATTCATCATTCCCCCAACCCATCTACTTCTCTATCCATCTATCTACCCATTCACCCATTCCACACATTCATCTACCTACTCATCCATTCATCTGCCCACCCCAGTCACTTGCCTACCCCATCCATCAATCTATTTATTTATCCATCCTCCTACACATCTATCCATCTACTCACTCACCCACCCACTCATCCATCCACTCATCCTCCAACCATCATGCATGCACGTGTCCATCCATCTGTCCGTGTCCAGCCAGTTCTGCAGCATGGAGGATATGGTGAGACTGAACTTGCAATAGTAAGTCACAGTTTCAGGAAGAAGGATTTCTGGTGTGAACGTCAGATTTGATGTGAGGGGATAGATCAATCTCCAAAGTCAGAGCCACGTGTGGGCACTGAGGCAGGGAGTGGAGACGAGGGTGGGATGAGTCATCGGCAGGAGCTGAGGCATTTTGAGCCTCCCCTTCAAGCTGCAGCCCACAGTGTCTCCGCTCACTGCCCCTCCCCCAACACTGTTCTTCTATGGAGTCTTCTCATGGCCCTCTCCCAGGCCCAGCCCTGTTCTGGGGACTTCTGCTCTACAGACACTACTTACTTATAGAGGGGCTCTGGGACTGGCACAGAGAACTATCCAGAAGATAAACAGGCATTGTAGTAGAGGTTCTGACAATATGCTCTGATCCCCTGAGGAAGGAGGAGGAGGACTGCGGGGAGGAAGGGCACACTTGAACTTGATGCCTGGGTGGGGTTTGGATGTGTAGAACAAGGAGATAACATTCTGGAAGGAAGCCGTCAGAGGAGAAAGACACAGGACAGTGTGAATCCAGGTGAGTCCAGCTGCAGGGCAGAAAGGGAAGGAAGGAGATGGAGAGGGTGAGTAGGGCCAGGGTGGGGGAAGAACTGAGTAATTTAGTCATTCGGCCAAGATCCAGTTCCCAGCTATAAATGGGGTGCTGGGGGAGAAAGATGGACATCTATTATCAGAGGACAATAAGGCTGCCATCACTCCTGTGCAAGAGTCACTACAGGGATTTGAGCTTGAGGAGGGCCTGGTTGCATGGGCTAGGTTCCCTACTTCAGACAATCTCCATGTACAGGGCCCCTCTGTCTCCATAGCTGCCACTACCTTGGGCTTGTGTCCTCTTCCCTGGAGGTCTGCAGTTGCACTTAACCAGCCTCAGCCTCTGTCCTCTTCCAGAGGGCAATGGAATCACCAGAAAGAAGCACCTTGTGAGGCCCTTCCTTTGCATTAAACCTTCCATGGCTCCCCAGGGCTCTGGGCATAGACTCCAAGCTTCTGATCCTTAATTATGCATATCCCTTCCCCAAGGTCTCATGGGCAAGGTCTTCTAAGTCCTCAAAGTGTTAACATTCTGATCCCGCCCCCTTGGTACCACGCTATACCCTGGCATAGAAACCTATTCTTAAGGGAAATCTCTGCCCCTTCCTCTCTCTTCTTCCACTTTTCTCCCACAAGGTGTGCACCTCTCGAACTCCTCACCTCTCTCTCTCTCTCTCTCTCTCTCTCTCTCTCTCTCTCTCTCTCTCTCTCCTTCTTTCTGTCTTTCTGCCTCTTCATCTCTCTATTGTAATAAACCATTTCTACGCGGATGCAGCATCTGGGTTGTGTATCTCCACCCGCTGCCCTGCCGCCATGCCCACATGGACTGGGCCGCCCGCCAGCCCACCGCTGCATCTGGGGGGTCCTGCCAAGTACAATTCCTAACACAAAGGATCCTGAGTTTCCTTCTGCCCTATTGTAAGCAGGCCCACTTTAAGATTTCATATCAAGAATGGATTTTAGCTCCCGATGACACTTTCTAGGATCCCCAGTGTCTTAGTTAGGGTTTCTATTACTGTGAAGGGACACCATGACCATGGCAACTCTTATAAAGGAAAGCATTTAATTGGGGCTGGCTTACAGTTCAGAGGTTTAGTCCATTATCATGATGTCAAGAAGCATGGCAGTGTGCAGGCAGACATAGTGAGGGCGAAGCTGGAGGCTTCTACATCTTGATCTGCAGGCAGCAGAATGAGACTATGTGTCACACTGAGCATAGCTTGAGCATGTAAGACTTCAAAGTCCACCTCCACAGTGACGCACTTCCTCCAACAAGGCCATAACTACTCCAACAAGGCCACATCTTCTAATGGTGCCACTCTCTATGGACCAAGCATTCAAATAAATGAGTTTACAGGGGCCATTCCTATCCAAACCACCACATCCAGTGCCTTAGTTGGGTTTTCTATTGCTGTGATGAGACCATGATCAAAAGCAATTTGGGAAGGAAAGGGATTATTTCATCTTACAGCTTGTAGTCCATCATCCAGGGAGAGTGATGACAGGAACCTGAAGGTAGGAGCTGATGCAGAGGCCATGGAAGAATGTTGTTTATTGGCTTGCTTCTCATGGCTTACTCAACCTCAAGCTGTTTTATCATAGCACCCAGGACCACCAACCAGCCCAGGGGTGGCACCACCCACAGTGAGCTGGGCCCTCACATCAATCATCAATCAAGAAAATGCACCACAGTCTTGCCTGCAGACCAGTCTGGCGGGGGCATTTTCTCAGTTCATATTCTCCCATCTAAAATGACTTAAGCTTGTGTCAAGCTGACAAAAAACTAGCCAGCATACCCAAGCTGTGTTAAGAGCACCAGCATACCCCTGCCCCCACACCCCCAAGTGACTCAGGCTGTAGCTGTCTCCTGTTCTGTAGATTACTCAGGGCTGTGAGCTCAGCAGGAGCTGGTGTCTGCACAGCACACCAGGGCGTTGCATGCACAGCTCACCAGCGTGCTATTTTGCACAGTTCACCAGTATGGTGTCTTCACAGTTCACCAGCATGGTGTCTGCACAGTTCACCATGGTGCTGTCTTTGTGTCCCCAGCTCATGTGAAATCAAAGGGTGGCTGACAGCTGGCCTTAGTGGAGCAGGTGCCCTTACCCTACACTCTACAGTGGGGAGACACCTGTGTACTTGGCGGCTCCCACCTCCACCCTCCGGACAGCATGATAGGGCAGATGACCCAGGAGCTCGACTTCCAGGACTCCGGGCAGGTCTGCTAGCATGAGGCTGGCTCCAGTGGGGTAGAGGGGAAGCGGGTAGACCCTGCCAAGTGCCAACGGAGTCCACCCAAGAGGTCTGGGCCTAGCAGCCACTTGGCTAGGAAGACTGCAGCCTGGGATGATCCACCCTTTCTGCCTTTTCCTCTCCCCTGGGAGCCTCCCCTGCAGCTACTGTTACTTTCTTCTTGTTCAGTTGCTGGAGCAGCCTTCTGGCTTTAATTGGCTCATTTTCTACAGCTACAAAGAGAGTTTCTTCCTTGACTGAGGCACAGTCCACACTCACACACACCATGGCCCGTGGGGCCTTGAGACAGGGACTGAGTGTAGAGAAAGTGGACAGAGATCTGAGCAGCAGAAGAAAGGGATGGGGGATGAGAGATGGGTTGGGGGAGAGAAAAACAAAGGCAGTCAGAGAAGCAGACAGACAGCTCACTCCTCTTGGGTAACATGAGGGAAGCAGAGACATGAACCCTAGAGGGAGGGAGGTGGCTCCACAGCGAGAGGGCAGAGGGGCCAGGGTGTTGAGAGAGGCTGAGCTTCTGAGATCCCTGCTTCTCCAGACGTCCTTCCTAGTGTGTGTGTGTGAGTGTGTATGAGTGTGTGTGTGTGTGTGTGTGTGTGTGAAAGAGAGAGAGACAGAGAGAGAGAATGTGTGAGTGTGTGTATGCATGCATGAGTCAATGTGCGTTCGTGCACGCATGAGGGTTTTTTTGTGTGTATGTGTGTGCATGCATGAGTGAGTGCGTGCGTGCGTGCATGAGTGTTGGTGTGTGTGTGTGCATGCAAGAGTGAGTGTTTGTGTGTGTGTGTGTGTGTGTGTGTGTATGCAAGAGTGAGTGTTTGTGTGTGTGTGTGTGTGCATGCATGAGTGAGTGTGTGTGTATGTATGTTTGCAGGCTGCCCACAGGAGTTGTGGGCCAGGACTTCTGGTAATTTTGTCAGCAGTAAGACATTGGCGAACAGGAGTTGAAGTCCTCCTTGGGAGGCTGGGTTTACTGAGACCCCTCCTGACTCTGAGCTGGCCTGAGGGTTCAAGTAGGAGAAGATGGGGTTAGCACAACTGCTTGCTGTGTATTTTCACAAGAAGCCTCTCCCAGCCACCTTGAGCAGCCTCCTTTCTGGGCTCTGAAGGTGAACCATGACAAGGTCAGGGCTGCTGCCCCCAGCTGGGGCCTGGTCTCTGGCTGTTCTTGAATGCCAGGAAGAGCCCAGCCCCAACCAACCCAGTTTTTTCAGAGAGTATGCTTACACAGTTGAATGACAGACCAGGCCAGCAACTGAGGAAAGCTGGGAAGCAAGGCCCCGAGTGAGTGGTGTGTGTGTGTGTGTGTGTGTGTGTGTGTGTGTGTGTGTGTGTGTGTGCCCTGCTGCCTTCCTGGCCTGTCCCCTTACTCCCAACCATGGAGCCCTGATGAAAGACCTAATGGAAGCTTTGGACCCAGCTAGTCCAGGGCTCTCAGATTTACATGCTTCAGGTGCCATATTCAGGTAGCTGGGGACAGACAGCAGGAGGCAGCGGGGGCCTGAGACAAACTGGGGTGTGACTAGGAGGGGCAGATTCTTCAGAAGAGAGGGTGTTTGTTGGTCAAGCAGTACAGCTGAGCAGGTCTGTCTCCAGAAACTGCTGGTGTGAGCCCTGTGGTCTCCTTCTCTGCTCCAGGGATAGAAAGGGAAGTGCAGATGGGACAGGAGTGTAGTCCAACTGGAAGAGGCTGGAAGATCAGGAGTTCAAGGTCATCTTTGATTACATATCAAGCTTGGGCTGCTTCAACTCTAACTTGGGCTGTTTCAAAAGGAAGTGAAAATTTACAGGTGTATATGAAGGCAAGTACATCATCAGTTATGAAGAACAAGGGAAGGGAAGAAACAGACCCTTCTAGACAAGCTTCTCAATAAGCAAGAGTCTTGATGAGCAGGTTCTTGCGGGTGTTGGGGTGCCTGAAGGTCTGTGAGCATATGTTTACAAGTGATGCTTGGCAGGTTGCTCATATGCAAGCACAGAAGATGTAAGTTCTGTGTCTGTGTGTACAAGCATGTTGTGTGCTGTGGTGTCGGGAGGGACCCAGTGTCACTGTACGTCAGTGTTATATGCCCGGAGGCTGATGTGGTCTGCGAGCGAGCGTGCAGTTGTCTGGGTGTTCCTGGTACACGTGGGCGTGTGTCTGTGTGTGTGAGTATGCGGAGGTGTAGTGTTGTGCCGTGCTGGTTTGGAAGATGAAAGTAGGAGGAGAAGAAAGAAAAGACACAACTTGGGATTATTAAATGCCAAGTGCAAAGAGCGGGAGCTCCAGATATTCCCCCGAGACTCCACGGCCTGCAGCTCCCACCTCTGGCTCCGGCTCCATTCACTCACCCATCGCCCCCCCCCTCCCCCCCCCCCCCCCCCCCCCCCCCCCGTCCCATCTGCATGGTAACTGAGTTAGGCTCTCTGCTGGTGCAGCCTGTGACAGTCACCTGCAATCCTCAGAGATCCAGGCAGGGCTTTCCAGAGGTGGCTTAGGTTGCTACTCAAATGCCCTTCTTTCCCGTCCTTCACCCCATAGCTCTTGCCAAAGGCCCCTCACAGAAGAGAACCATTCTAGAGAAGGAAGAACACAGGGCTCCTGGCGAGAGTCCTCTAGCAGTCTAGCCAGGCCCATCCAGACTCTTCTCCCCTATGGAGTCCCAAGCACAGTGCTGCCGAGGAGATCCTGCTGGTGTGGGCCCATTTGTGCTCCCAGTCAGCTGGTCAGCCGGAAGTCCCCAGGCCTAAAGGGCTGTTTTCCACAGTTTCATCCCCACCCCACCTTTGAAGCCAGGCTGTCAAAGGCTCCAGATCCAGGGACCTGACTCATGTGCTGCTTCCACAGCGTTGTGGAAAGGTGTGCCACCTGCTGTGGCTGGCACAGGAAGCAGGTTGGCAGAGAAGGGCCTGGAGAGAAGATTCTGGGTTCCTGGTACTCATGAGATGTTAAGTCCTTGTTTGTAAGGTGGTAGCATCAGTTCTTTTTCTTTCTTTCTTTCTTTCTTTCTTTCTTTCTTTCTTTCTTTCTTTTTTTTTAATCCTTTTTAATTAAGAGAAAAGCTTGGCAGAATAAATGAGAATGAGCCTGGAGCCTGAAGGTTTTCAAATCCATTTAACGGCTCCGACTGAACATCTGCAGTATGCTGGGATGCAAACTGGTGGGGGGATGCCAGTATGCCTAGCAGCTAGCTCATTGGCTGTGTGATCTTGCACGAGTTACTTTGCCTCTCTGTGTTTCAGCTTTCTCTTCTTTAGAAAGGACTAGCCAGCCCACTTCCCAGGGCTCCTGTTAGGATGAAATGAGCAAATGCATGGGAAACTCTGAGCCCACAGTGAGTGCTCAGCGAGCACACTGCTGCTGCGTAAGTGAAAGCCAGGCTGGCTGGAAGTCCCCCTGCCTTCTGTCTCCCTGCCTTGGCAGGGCTGCCGGCTTCATGGGCTAGTCTCTCTGGAAACCGTGGGAGCAAATGATGAGGAGCCTTGGGAGTGCGCCTTCCAAACAGACATGGCTTGCCTGTGGTGGAAAGGCAAGAGAGGAGGCTGCCAGGGAGAGCCTGCCTGGGTGTACTCAGCTGTGCTGGGCCCACAGGTTGTCACGGACTTGGCCACTTGCCGATGCTGGCTGAGCCATCTTCTGTGTGTGGGACTCTGTGGCTTCAGGAGCCTGTTGCAATGAGAGAGCTGGGCATGGTGGCTGGGCAATGACAACGGGTGTGGGAATGAGCAGGGAAGGCTCCTTGGAGGGGGCAGGTCTCCATGACAGACCACTCCAGGTTGAGCTGGACACTGGCCTGCAGGGAGGGGAGCAGAGGAAACATATCCAGCCCTTGAAAGGCTTAGATTCTTCTCTGCTTTCCCTAGCCCTGGCTGAAAGAAGTTTCTACTTGCTCTCGCTTGCCATTGCTTAAGGACTGCTCACAGATTTACCTCACACTGCAGTTAGCCTGAAACTTACACGCCCTCCTTCCAGAACACTCCCCAGTTCCAAATTACCTGAGGTCACACTCCTCCTCTCCCTTCCTCATCCCTCTCCTTTCTTCCTCATTTTCATTGTTGACTGCTGATTTTTTAAGGAAATGGTTTTCTTTGTAGCACAGGCTAGCTCAGAACTTTCTATGTAGCTCAGGCTAGCCTCAAACTCAAGATCCTCCTGCCTCTGCCTTCCAAGGGCTGGATTTACAGACGTCTGTCACCGTACCCAGCACCTGTCTACTTTTAAAAACATTGAAGAGCTGAGTTGCCCACCTGCCTGGGAGCCCACAAAACCTCTCTTGGAAAAATCATAAGAAAGACCCCTTTTGCGCCATAGGGAGGGTGAGTGGGTGGAAGGCAGAGTCTGTGGTCTTCTTTGCCTCCTTGATAATAGAGCTCTCTGCTTCTCCACTGGGCCTCCCAGTTCATTGACTCCATCTGGCAGCAGCAAAGGGCTCCCTGTGCACTTAGAGCAGATCCTAAAAGCCTACAAGAGGTGCAAGTTCCTAAGGGTGCAGGATTCCGCTCTCACCAAAAGCCCTCCATGTAGCTGGTCGTATCACCAGCTGGTACATGAGAAACTGAGAGAAAAAGATTAGTTGAGTTCTTAAGTTCCAGACCAGCCAGGGCATCATGCTTTCAAAAACATTAAGAGGTAAAAACTCAGGCTGGGGCATGAGGGACGGTGGTAGAGTACTGGCCCAATAGGTCCTGGGGGTTGACCCCCAGAAACATAAAACCAAAGCAAACACAAGTTCCTGTGGTCAGAGTTCACAAGACAGGGCAGGTGCATGACGGAATGAAGGCCCGTGCCCTTCACCAGTAGCCAGAGAATGAGTCAGCTGCTGGGAGATACTTTCCTTTGGAGCCCAAGAGTCAGAACTATCAAACAAGGTCTAGGGAGGCTCCCCAGGCCACCCCCTCCCCACACTCAAACTGTTCTGAGTTGCCTCAAACACAGCACCTCATCTCATAGTTCCTCCTTGGGCAGCTAGGACCCTAGTTCCCAGGTGCAAGGTTTCCCTAGAGGCATGTTGCACCTTCTCACTCCAGGAAGATTTTGAGCTCTGAGTAGTTGGGTGTGTAGGAGTTGAAACGAGAGGATCTTATTTTTTCAGTATGTGCTCACTGGTAATGCCGAGATGGTTTATCCTATTACAGAGACCTAATTATTCTGATATAAAACGCAATTGAGTAATTAACTTAGATGTGTGAGTTTCCGCTGAAATCCTCTGAGGCTCACAGTCACTAACCACGTAGCTGGGAGAAGCTAAGTTTCACTGCACAGGAATGGTTCATTTACTAGATGGAAGGAAATTTTATTTAAAACAGCCAGTTGAGGCAATAAGACATATCAGAAGGCTTTTACATTCACACCAAGGTTGACTACATACCCAGAAAAGTCCTGGGGTTACAGGGGGTATATCATGACCCTCCAGAACTCAAGAAGCATGCCAGTAACTGAACACTTGCAAGGTTCCCTGCCTCAAAACATCTGACATGAAAAATCCCAGCTAAATTGTCAGAGGCAGGTTTAATTCATTACGTTTGTAGACAGAACTGAATCTCCTTCCAAGGCGGTTGCTGGGAACCTGCTTACTATAAACAGAAAAAGATTTGTAAGGGAACATGAAAGCTTAAGATAGAATCAAGGTTGCAGTTTTACTTAATAACTTGAACTCCAGAGGCCCAGAATGAAGCCCAGCTGGTAGAGTGCCAGCCCAGCATACATGAAGCACTAGGTTCTATACCCAGGCCCACTTAAACCAGGTGTGGTGGTGGGGCATGAACTCTGGAGGTCGAAGCAGGAGGATCAGAAGTTCAATGTTATCCTTGACTACATGTTGAGTTGCAGACTAGCCTGGGCTACATGAGATCCCATGTACTAGTTTGACTAGGAATGGCTCCCATTGGCTAATAGATTTGAATGTTTGACTCCCAGTTAGTAAACTGTTTAGGAAGGATTAGGTGGTATGGCCTTGTTGGAGGAGATGTATCACTAGGGGTGGGCTTGAGGTGTCAAAAGCCCATGCCAGGCCCGGTCTCTCTGTGTGTCAACAACAAATGTAAGTTCTCAGCTACTGCTCCAACACCATGCCTGCCTGCCATCATGCTTCCTGACAGGGACCCGTCCTCTGAAACTGTAAGCAAGTCTCAATTAAATGCTTGCTAAGTTGCCTTGGTCATGGTGTCTCTTCACAGCAATAGAACAGTAACTAAGACAACACATCTAAAAAAAAATGAGTTATAATTGCTTAAACTCAAAGTAAACTTCGGTGTCATTTTTTGGGGCCTGGCAACTACTAATAAAATTGCCACAACTCTGAAATGGACATGCAAGTCTGGTTCAGAGTCAAGGTCCAAAGTCCTAAAGGAGATTCGTAAAAAACCCCTCATACAGTATCCCAACACCAGGTTGTGTTCAAAGCCTCAGGCTTTGCCAACCTTCTCTCATTTTCTTTAAGATTTGTTTGTGTCTGTGTGAGTGTGTGTGCCCACGTGTGTGCAGCACCTAAGGAGGCCAGAAGAGGGTGTCGGGTGTTTCCTATTGTCCTCTATTGTCTTCTGTCTATTCCTTCTAAGCAGGGTTTCTCCCTAAACCCAGAGCTCTCATTTTCTCAGCTGGGCTGGAAGCCAACAAGCTCCGGCAATCTTTTTATCTCTGGACTCCTGAGACCTGGGGTTTCAGGTTTGAGTGGGATACTGGCTTGTTAAATGGATGCTGAGATCTGAACTCCAGCCCTCATGATTTCACAGAAAGTGCTCTTTGTTCTGAGCTCTCTCTCCCTTCCCTCCCTCACTTCCCTGTCCTGCCTTAATTTTTCTTTTCATTTCTTTCTTTTTTCTTTTCTTTCTTTCTTTCTTTCTTTCTTCCTTCCTTCCTTCCTTCCTTCCTTCCTTCCTTTCTTTCTTTCTTTCTTTCTTTCTTTCTTTCTTTCTTTCTTTCTTTCTTTCTTTCTTTCTTTCTTTCTTTTTTTAAGTTTTACTCTGTAGACCTGGCTGGTGTTGAGCTTTGACCCTCCTGGCTCTGCCTCTTGAGTGTTGTGATTACAGACAGGCACTACCACACCCAGTTTGCTCTTTTCTTTGATCACAGTGAAACTACTGATGGGTAGTACTTGAGAAACCTCAGGGCGGGACGCTGTAGCCATCCTGTTTGTTACTGTGAATCAGCACTCCAGGATAGCCAGTTATGGCCAAGGATCCCACATTTCAGGGATGAGTGGTTGGCATTTCCAGATTAATAAACCCAGGCTTCACAGGGATAACTAGGAGGGTTGTGCTGGTCTTACCTCCAATCAGCATTTGGTCATTTGCATAATGGGACCAAAATGCTTTTTCATTGGTGCACCTGGTTGTGTAAACAATGTAGTCATTGGCTGGAGATGCTACAGGCACAGCCTGAGGAAATGGCCAGTTTTACTGGCTCAGCTCTGGGCCCTGCATCGTGGGCCCCAGCTCCCTTGTCCTCCGTGATGAGCTGCTCAGGGGCTCAGGCCCTCCCTGCCGGCTAATCGCATTGCTTGTTGGACCTGGCAGGCTGGAGTCAGGGGTTGGAATAGGGAGATGGCTCGTTGTTGGAGAGTGGCAGTGGGTCTTTTTCTCCCTCCTAATGCCAAGGTGGTTTGTTTGCTATTTCAACAGCATCCTGATGCCCTGGCTGCCTGCAGATGTGCATCTTAGCAGCATCCAGGAACTGGTGGAGACTGTGACTTTTTTTTGGGTCCTTTTGAAATGCCTTCTTTCAGCCGGACATTGTGGTGAACGCCTTTAATCCTGTGAGGCAGAGGCAAGCAGATCTCTTGAGTTCAAGGCCAGCCTGGTCTACAGAGTGCGTTCCAGGACAGCCAGAGTTACACAAAGAAACCCTGTCTAAAAATAATGAAAAGAAAGGAGAAGAAAAGAAAGGAATGCCTTCTTTCAAAACCAGGGAGCCCCTGCTTCTGTGTACCCCGTCTATCCCTTCTCCCTCCCTTTAGTCCCAGGCCAATCGTGTGTGCGGTGAGTATCTCAGTCCCCTGACCCGCTGCTCAGCTTCAGTGACTCTTCGTTCTCCTTCTGTTCCCTCCTTCCCTCACTGGCAGAGCAGCCCAACCTGGAGCCCTGCAGAAGACACCTCCTTTTGGCCCAGTGTCCCCCTGAACTCCTGATTCTTCTTCCGAACCTCCTTGAATGGTCTAGACTGTACTGAAAGCGGCCTTTGACAATCCTCCCCTGGGATGGTTCTGTCCAGCATCCCATGGCTTCCCTCCCTCCAACCCAGTGGCCCCACAGGGAGGATGGACTGTCCTCACAGCCAGAGTTTCCTGTCTGAGGCCCCAGACAAACCAGAAGCCTGGAGCTTGACATTGGCTCCTGAGAGGACCCCAGCCTCACAAGGTGGGGAAGGTGGCAGGGGAGTGTGGGCATGTGCAGAGTGGGAACTGTCAACAACCTGAGTCCTAAGGGTCCTGGAGGTGATGTCACAAGGCTCTACCCGCAGAACCCAGCAGTGGGGAAGGTGGGAAAGGCCTCCTAACTGAAGGAGCAGGACCCCTTCATGCCTGCCCTGCTCCTCCTGGCACAGAGTCTGTCCTGCCCCTGGGAGGAAAGAGCGGAGGAGCCCCACATCTGGCCTCTCACCCTGTGCCAATGCCAGGAGCCACTCCGACCACAGCATGCACACCTTTCCATCTCTGGTTGAGGACTGATCCGGACAAAGGGTTGGGCTCTTCACTTGACCTTGTTTCCGCTAGCTCTCCAGAGAACTCCTTAATCCTCAAGGGCATCACTATTGGGGACCGGAAAAGACTCTAAGTTTGGGCTCAGGAAGGCCTGGTTTGAATCTGCTTCCCTCCGTTCTCTGGCTGTGTGTGTAACTTGGGCCATGCCTCTCAACCTCTCTTCCTCTGTCTTCTGACCCTAAATGAGATTGGCCAAGTTGTTCTGGGGGTCATTCATTGTGTTCACAGACCAACTGAACTCCTTGCTGGAAACAGGGTGATCCGTCCTTCCTCCCCTTGCATGCCCAGGTATGGGAAGAGGTCCTGGGGTTGCAGGGAGCCTGGTTGGCCGGCTCTGCAGTGGATGAGGTCTCAGCTTGGGTCTCGGCCAATCATCAGCTCCCAGTGTTTCCACAGCTGCAGAGGCTCTGGCCCCAGAGCACAGGGGGCTATGGAGCCTCCTGGCCCCACTGTGGGGGGCAGCTTGACTGGCAGGGTCCTGGGCCTGGGGCCTGGGGCGTTGTGGGTCCCACTGGGGGCTGTCATCCTGTGAGCCAAGCTGTCATTAGTTGTTCTGCGCATAATTGGGCTGTAATCACCCTCTGGCCCCAGATGGGGTGTCGCTGTGATTATGTGTTATTAGCTTCTCCGTGCTTCAGACTGCTGACTGCACGCTGTCCCTGGTGCCCACCCCCCGCCATGGCCCCACCAAAAACACAGAGACAACAGCCTCCCGCACAAACCCGTCACCTCTGTGTTCTGTGCTGCGAGAGCCACGGCTCAGCCTAGAACCAGACACCACTGGATCACACGGGTTCTGAGCTGTAAGTTCCAGCTTGTTCCCATCGCAGCCAGGAAATGACTTCTGTTTCCTAAACAAGATTGTTTTCAGCAAGGTCGGCAGGGCTAGGGGTGGAGTACACAGAAGAGACATGCAAAGGCAGATCTTAGGCTTCCGTCTTGGACAGGTGGTGACGGCTTTCTAAGCATTTCTTACCTGGCAGTGAAATGCCAGCCTCCTGGGCCACAGTTAGGACTCTAGGTCCACAGGCCGGTCATCCAGCCCATCGATCCGCATGCTCTGAGCTCCCCTAGTGCTTAGGCTGAGCACCTGTGCTCAAAAGTGGGGGAGGTGTTCCTGTTCCAGGGACAGAGAAGGGGCCTAGGTGGGCCAGCCTGCCCAGCAGAAAGGATAGCGGGCAGCATGGCCCAAAGACACTGCTCAGCACCCTGCAGCCATCCTTGTTAGGCAGGCCCCCAGGGACTGATAGGGAACTGACCATAGACCAAAGAATTGATTTTTTTTTTTTTTTTGAGACAGGGTTTCTCTGTGTAACCCTGGGCTATCCTGGAACTCGCTCTGTAGATCAGATTAGCCTTGAACTCAGAGATCTGCCTGCCTCTGCTTCCCAAGTGCTGGGATTAAAGGTGTGCGCCACCACCGCCTGGCTCAATCCATTCTTGACCAGTTTGGTGAACCAGTGAGTTTACTGGGATTATTTACAGGAGGGTGGGCAAGCAGCTGCATCACAGAAAAACCCACCCCTGCACATGACTTGCCAAAATCGCATCCCCAGACCTTCCTACCCATGTGTAGGCATCTCCACTGAAGAGTCCCTCCATCCCAGGCATCAGTTACTCCTTGTAACCTTAAGGAGGGGGCCTTGTGAGTCTTGTTAACTTTGTGATCTTCCTGGGCCTAGTAAGTTTCCTTAGCTTCCCAAGTCTCAGGAGCCTTCCCTAGAGGACTGAACGTTTTAGTTCCCATGAACCAGTTATTCAGCAGGAACAGCTGTAGACAGGGCTCTGTCTGGTGGAGTTACCAAGGACTACTCAGCAGAGGCAGTAGCTAAACTAGACTTCAAAGGATCCAGCCCTCCTTCCCTCTCCTCCCCTCTCTTCTCCCTTCTGCACTCCTTCCCATGGCATAGTTTTGATCCTTTCTTGTCCAGGACTGGGGCTCACTTTCCTCCATCCCTTCCTGCCTGCTCCAGCCTTCAGCCTCATGTGAGCACTCAAGCTATAGCAGCTGTAGGCTTCTGACCCTCCCCGAACGGTGCCTTTCCCTCCTCCAGTGAGGGCTGCCTGTCTTTAGCCCTCTTGGTCCTCTCCTCTCCTGGTGCTCCAGGCACAATGGCCTGTGCCTGGAATACCACTTGTCTGTCTCCTGACTTCTGCACTGTAGACTCCAGGACAACACTGCATTGATTTGGTTCCCTCCTGAGACCTTGGAGGCCCTCAAATTCCTCCACTCCAAGCCTCACAGGACACAGCTGAAGGCCTTTGAGCTTACTATGTCTGAATCTAGCCTGGGCTACCTATGTCCATTTGGGGCATCACATCCCACCTGTGACTTCCTGTCTCCTCATCCCTGCATCTCCTCCATCAGTAAATCTGTCCGGTTCAAGTTGGGCTTTTCTTCATGTAAACACAGCAGGTCTAGCCTGGCTCTGCCCTGGGCCTGATTTGGTCAAAGACTAGAGCTGAGAGAAGGGAGGGGGTTTTGCAGGAAAAGCAGCAGGGCTTCCCAGTTACCGTTCAGCAGGATCAGTGATGGCCGTCAGACCAAGTAAGTGGGGAGCCTGTTCCTTTTGGAAACAGGCCTTCCAGGTAGCAAGGCAGGAGAGACTGCAGGTGGCATAGGGACACCGCAGCCTCCCTGACTTCACTTCCAGGATTATGGAGGCTGTATATTAACTAGATCAATTGTTCCACTTTTTTAGATATGTCCCTGGATTTCCAAACACAGCCTCAGCCCATCCATAAAGAACATGGTGCTAAGGCCCTATCAGGTGGTTCCCACTGACCTTGGACCCCCTTCCCTCAGCACCTCCTTCTTCTTAAAGGACCTTCAAAGAACACCTTTTGTTCTCCCTGCGTGGGCTCAGCGCTTCCTTGAGACTCCATTGTCCTTCTGTCTGCACTAACAAACCTTTTGTCTGACTGGGGATGGAGGGGGAGGAGAAAGAAGGAAGAGAGAACACAAGCAGGATGGCTCACTGTGCACAGACCCTTTCTACAGATCTGACAACCTCAATTCATGAGCCACATGATGGAAGGGGAGAATCAACTCCTGCAAGCTGTGCTCTGACAGCTACATGTGTGCTGAGGCATGCACACACATACACACACACACACACACACACACATGCACACACACACAGGCATACACACACACACATGCATACACACACACATGCACACATACACGTGCACAAATACATACACTTGCACACTAAATAAAGAAATGTAATTATTCCCAGCACTCGGGAGGCAGAGGCAGGTGGATCTCTGTGAGTTCAAGGCCAGCCTGGGCTACAGAGTGAGTTCCAGGAAAGGCGCAAAGCTATACAGAGAAACCCTGTCTCGAAAAACAAAAAACAAACAAACAAACAAAATGTAATTATTAAAAAGTTGGGTTTTTAAGAGTAGCTCTCTTTTTGTTTTACAGAGCTAGGCTAGCAAGCCACCAAGCTGTGTGACAGGCATATGGAAATGACCATGTGGTGGGCAGCTACAAGGAGCTGAAAGTGTCAACGAGGAAACTGTGGCCCCAACCCTGGAGCTACAGGGGTAACTCTGCCCCAACCGTCAAGACTGCAGGCCTGGCCACCTCCGACAGTGAGAACTGCCATGGTGTGAACGGAGCATCCCTGACAGGGCGTAGGTGGGAGGCTTGGTGCTAGTTGGTGGCACTATTGGGGAGGTTTGGAGACTTTGGGAGGTATTTCTGGGGATAGGTCCTGGGGAATATTTTGTCTCTGGTCCCTTTCTGTTTTGTTCTGTTTGCTATCCAGTGAAAAGCAACCTCTGCCCCAAGGTCCAAGCACTGAGGTGTTCTGCTCCAGTGCATGAGGCCAGGAACCAAGGATCAAACCCTTTGAAACTGTGAGCCAAAATCAATCCTTCCTCCTTCCAACGGTTTGTGTCACAGCTGGGAGAAAAGGACCTAATGGCCTAAAGCAGACCCAGCTGCCTGCAGAACTATGAGAGAGATGGTCTGTGTCCACAGGGAAATCACTGAACCTATGGGGACTGGGTGGTAGTGGGCAAGCTAACGTCTTTGGGTGGGTTTCATTTGTGGAGATGGGGGGTCACCATGCCTGGCCTCTCTCTGCCTGGTGCTTCCCACCCACTTGGCTCATAGGAGGCAAGGAAAGTGGGCATACGTGTTTGGTGAGGTCATCAGGGTAGCTTTCAGATTCATTCCTAGAGCAAATCTAATGATCTGGGTGATGGACAGGTAGCAGACAGTCTGCCCATATAGCTTGCTGGTGAGCGGGGGAATGAGAAAGATCTGCTTGAGAAGCAGCCACATACAGCTCCTCCCTGGGACCTCAGACAGACACAGGCAAGAAGGTAATCAACACTAATGAGGAAGGCACTGCCAAGCTTCGTCATTAATGTTTCATCCTGGCACCGACAGCTCAGATGGTGGTCCGTTTGAAGGCACTCAGCATGAGATGGCCATTCATACTGCTGGCAGGGGAGATGACGTTTCCTTCATCATTAAGCCTGGTTCTCCCCATCTCAGCCCAGAGCTCTAAGTGTCAGTGTAGGCTAGAAAGGAATGAGAGAACATAATGGCTCAGAGCATCAATGTTGGAATCAAATCTGGCAGATACTGGCCCAACGTTAAGCTCTAAAACTTTCAATGTATCAGCTAGCTTTTGCTGTATAACAAGCAAGCCCAAACATAGTCACTTAAAGCAGAGAAGGTTAACTCATAAGTGTACTGTCTGGCCAGGCAGTTCAGCTTCTCTGGATTCCACCTGGCTAAGTTTTGCAGGGCTTGCTCAGTGACGGGCAGTTAGTGGACTGGCTGGCTACTCACAGATGGTGTTCTCTAACATGACAGAGCTGACTTGGCTCTGATTGCCAGATGCCCCTCATAGTTTCCTACTTTGCAGTGGGTTAGCTCAGGCTATTCACATGGGTAGCTCCAGCTACCTACATAATAGTTGGCAGAGCTCAAGAGAAAGAACAGAAACTCAGAACAGGAATGGCTTTCTTCTTATTTTTTTTTTGCATGTGTATGTGGTGTGTGCATGTTCACACATGTGTGGGTGCACATGGGTGTGGAGACCAGAGGTTGATATTTGGTGTCTTTCTCAATCTCTCTCTACTTCATTTACTGAGTGAGACAGAGTCTCCAGCTGAACCTGGGGCTTTCCAGTTTGGCTTGCCTAACAAGCCAGCTGGCCCTAAGATCCTCCATCTCTTCCTCCTGAACACTGAGATCACAAGAGGGCCACCATGGCCACCAGGGTTTCACATGGGTGATCGGTATTCAAGCTCAGATTCTGAGGTTTGCATGGCAAATACCCTACCCACAGAACCATCTCCCCAGCCCTGGCACAGCGTTTTCCTATTGCATTATTGGTCAAAGCATGCCTTAAATCCGGCCCAAACTGAAGGCTACAGGAATGTTTCATCTCTATTACACAGTGACCCAGCCTAGACTGGCCTATGGTGCTGGAGGGCAATAGGGGCCTGCAAGCCCTGCTCAGTGTTTCCAGTCTCTGTGTGCAGCTTGTTTTGTGTACACATTTGTATAGAGACATTTTGGTGAAAGTGAACTCTTGGCCGGCAAGAACGAAGCACAAGCTTGGCCAGTACACTTGGTGACTCTTCAGCCCTACTTTAAACAGGGAAATCACCAGCCTGAAGCATAAACATCAGGAAAATACGACACTAAATAGTCTTCAGAAAGGATACCTGTCAAAAGGATGCATGCTTATAGAGCAGGAAACAAGAAGGTAGAATGTCCCCTGGCCTACTGCAGTGGTGCGGACATGTTTTTAAGAGGCCTACCTTCCTGGTTCTTGTGCACCATGATGTAGAATTCCTAATGGCTTACTTAGCTGCATTATCTTTAGGTGGTGACCTCTCTAAGGGCTTCAAAGTGTTGGCTCCACTCATCTGTTGAAAATGACTACTCTGACCCCTTGAAAGGAGAAGGGATCTGCAGGAGGAGAGGTCTGCAGAAGGAGGGGCCTGCAGGAGGAGGGTATGCAGGAGGAGGGTGTGCAGGAGAAGGGGTCTGCAGGAGGAGGGTGTGCAGGAGGAAGGGTCTGCAGAAGGAGGGGCCTGCAGGAGGAGGGTATGCAGGAGGAGGGTGTGCAGGAGAAGGGGTCTGCAGGAGGAGGGTGTGCAGGAGGAGGGGTGTGCAGGAGCGAGGGTCTGTAGGAGGAGGGTCTGCAGGAGGGAGGTGTGTAGGAGGAAGGTGTGCAGGAGGAGGGTGTGCAGGAGGAGGGTGTGCAGGAGGAGGGTCTGCAGGAGGAGGAGTCTGCAGGAGGAGGGTGTGCAGGAGGGAGGGTCTGCAGGAGGAGGGGCCTGCAGGAGGGAGGGTCTGCAGGAGGAGGGTGTGCAGGAGGAGGGGTCTGCAGGAGGAGGGTGTGCAGGAGGAGGGTGTGCAGGAGGAGGGGCGTGCAGGAGGAGGGGCGTGCAGGAGGAGAATGTGCAGGAGGAGGGTGTGCAAGAGGAGGGGCGTGCAGGAGGAGGGTCTGCAGGAGGAGAGTGTGCAGGAGGAGGGTGTGCAGGAGGAGGGTGTGCAGGAGGAGGGTGTGCAGGAGGAGGGTGTGCAGGAGGAGGGGCGTGCAGAAGGAGGGTGTGCAGGAGGAGGGTGTGCAGGAGGAGGGGTGTGCAGGAGGAGGGTGTGCAGGAAGAGGGTGTGCAGGAGGAGGGGCGTGCAGGAGGAGAATGTGCAGGAGGAGGGTGTGCAGGAGGAGGGGCGTGCAGGAGGAGGGTCTGCAGGAGGAGAGTGTGCAGGAGGAGGGTGTGCAGGAGGAGGGTGTGCAGGAGGAGGGTGTGCAGGAGGAGGGTGTGTAGGAGGAGGGTCTGTAGGAGGAGGGTGTGCAGGAGGAGGGTCTGTAGGAGGAGGGTGTGCAGGAGGAGGGTGTGCAGGAGGAGGGTCTGTAGGAGGAGGATGTGCAGGAGGAGGGTGTGCAGGAGGAGGGTCTGTAGGAGGAGGGTGTGCAGGAGGAGGGTCTGTAGGAGGAGGGTGTGCAGGAGGAGGGTGTGCAGGAGGAGGATCTGCAGGAGGAGGGTCTGCAGGAGGAGGGGTGTGCAGGAGGAGGGTGTGCAGGAGGGAGGGTCTGTAGGAGGAGGGGCGTGCAGGAGGAGGGTGTGCAGGAGGGAGGGTCTGTAGGAGGAGGGTCTGCAGGAGGGAGGGTCGGCAGGAGGAGGGTGTGCAGGAGGAGGGTCTGCAGGAGGGAGGGTCTGTAGGAGGAGGGTCTGCAGGAGGGAGGGTCTGCAGGAGGAGGGTCTGGGCCTATGAACCTGTTGAGAGGGCCCCAAGTTCATCTGCTCCCACAGCTGTCTGCCCACCCTGAAGAGGCCACCTGTACCTAGCATCCTGCCTTTCCCTACACAGGTGCTCTGCCTGCTTCCAGGGTGATGTGTCCACACATTTTTTTACAGTCCATTCTGGGGGCTGGGAGAGGTGTGTTTTTATCAGGAGTGTGTGTGTGTGTGTGTGTGTGTGTGTGTGTGTGTGTGTGTGTGACTAGGGATTAAACCTAGGACCTTGTGCCCACAGGACAAGTACTCTAGCCCCTGAGCTAGAGTCCTAGGCAGTGTTTAGCTTGAATTCACTCTGCACTCCAGGATGGCTTTGAACCTTTGATCCTCCTTCCCCAGCCTCCTGCGTAGCTAGGATGAGAGGTGTGTACCACCAGGCCTGACCCCCATCAGGATTTCCTGATATCCCAGGTCCTGCAGCAGCAGGGGTCTAGCCTTGAATAAAACAAAGATATGAACAACAGCAAAACAACAATTCCTTCTTGTCAGAAGACACTGCTCTTAAACTCTGAAACACACACCCTGAGTATCCTGCATAGCTTTATAATTTCAGAACCTCAGAGGTTCAAGGGTGTGGTTCAGGGAAAGTACCACCTTCCTGAAGTGCTCCTTTAGATTAGCACCATCCTCTCATTAGGGCACAGCAGAGTTTCAGGGTCCACACAAGGATCTGATCACATGGAAAACTTACTTTTGTATGAGACTCCATCCTGTGTCTCTAAAGTCGAAGACCTGCAAGGGGCCCATGCCTGCTGATGGTCCCCTATTAGCCTGGGATGCCCTTTGTGTCAACACTGTAGCTCTGGCATGACGGAGCTTGTGTAGTGACATACAGAGGCATTATATAAAATTTAAATAAAAATGTAAGACCGAATACCCCATTACTCATGCCTCATGTCTGTGTCAACAGGAGAATTGGTCGCCTAGTCAAATATACAGAAATACAATCAGAGCTGTGCAGGATGAGACTCCCGATGACAGATATGAATAAACATTAAGACTCCTGCCGAAGAATCAGAGCTAGTGACATGGTGGTGTACCTCCCCTTCTCTTCCTAAACTTTTTGTGATTTTGCTGCCTTTATGACAGAAAAAGAAGAAAAAAAAAAAAAAACTTTGTTCCCCCGGCACAGCGACAGAAATGACATCAGAGTTTAACAGCTAAGTTGCCCCTCTGCCCAGGGCCTGCTGACCCTCTGGAAAATCATTATGTTTATCATCATTATCAAAATTGATGCCACAGGTCCTCCAGTGCATGCGTGTTCTGCAGAGCTGTGGTAGAGGGTGTTTGGAAGCTCAGGGAGGGAAGCTTGGCGATCTTAGCAGGGTGTACTGCACTGAGGCAATTACGGACCATTTGTAGTCGGCCTTGCCAGCACCCAGGGTGCAAGCTCAGCTGGTTGTATAGGGAGCCCTGGAGAGTCGGGAGGACTGCCCGCAGAGCAGGTGAGGGAGCGATTCTACACACCAAGGGTCCAGGAGGCCCTAGAGTACTGACTTTCAACTGGGGGTGATTTGAAGTTCTGGGGAAGCATTTGAATATGTCTGGAGACAAGGACAGTCGGGGAAGGGTCCTCCTAGCATCTAGTAGGTGGAGGTCAAGGATGCTAATTAGAGTTCCAGGACGAGCAGGACAACCACTCCTGTAGATGAATTGCTAAATGGCCTTATTAAACAAAAACCCGGAGCCAGATATCGGGGTTAACACCTGAGAGATCAGAGGAATAGGATAGCAGGTTACTCTTGTCCAAATCAGGACGATGGAGAAGCCCTGTCCTGGAGACTGTGCCACAGGCTCAGGGGCTCCGACAGTAGTGAAGGCCCTGGTAAGGAAACAGCCCAGCTCCCATGCCAGCGCTGTGGGTGACAGCTGACACTGAGCAGGGAAGCCGCCGGAGAAGTTCCCTCTAAACCAATTCTATTTAAGGCTTTGCAGGCCAAGGTTCATTAGAATCTCTTGGTTTGGGGTGAGCCCCTGCTCCACTGTCAGTCCATCCTACTGGGCCATAGGGACTGCAAGCTCGTCCGTAAGCATGCCCCACACTCCCATCCTTCACACTTTCTGTATGCTGTTCCCTGCCTTTCCACTCTGCTAGTTATGAGGGGACCCATTCTGAAAGGCTTAAGTGCCACTTCCTGCAGAAAGCCTGCCTTGATTTATTCCCCTTCTTTCAGTGTGGATAAACTCTTTTCCTTCCTTGGGCCAGGCAGCAAACGGCCTGCTGACTGGATCAGTGTGGGCTGGTGTGGAGGAGACGGGCGGTGGTTGAGTGGACCCCCGCTCCTGACCAGGCAGCTGGCATCCCGTTACTGTGCCTCTTAGACTCTGGGATAAGTTCAGTTGCCTCCTGGGGAACACAATGTTTCTCTATCTGAAATGCAACAGCAAGATTCAATGCTTGCGTGTCAGCTAAGTTCAGCATAGGGTGGAGGCTGGGGGCTGTCAGTCAAGGTGAAGCCATGCTAGGCATTTGTAAACATGTCTGGGTCCAACTCTTTGAATGCTTTCTTCCTGTGGGTATTAACACTGTTCCCACCTTCCAGATGAAGGACTATTGAGAGGATTTGTTCCATAAGGAAATGTAAGTGATGTGCACCCCCTCCTTGTAAGACCCCAAAGACAAACCAACCCATAGTTTCTCCAAAGTTCAACCTGAGGAACCAATAGGTTTGTTGGGCTTACAGGAGCATGGGTATCGGGTCTCTTTCAGGAGCATGGGGGACCCCAAAGCAGCCACATGGAACATCTTCACCCAGCATGGATGATGGCTTCCCTATGGTTGCATAGATCTTCTTTCCACCCATCAGCCAACCTCTTACACTCTGTGCACTCCAGTACCTTCCAGAGGCCCAAGTGATGGTTATGATAAACGGCACTGGTGGTGGCGCTGGTTACCGGTGGAAATGTCACGGGCCATGGCCACGACTACCAGAGTTACAAAAAGCTTTATTAGAAAGAAGTAGGGGATAGGAGGGAGGAAAGCAGGCCTGGAGAGAAAGAAAGATGGCGGGAACAGAGAGTGAGCACACAGAGAGGGTGGGGGTCTGCATCTGGCTTTTTAAGGTGGGTACGCCCATGCCCGCTGATGATGTAAGACGCAAGACCCCAAGCTGCACGTGTGTGGGGGTGAGGGCAGGATCCTAACACCAAGGCCACATGATATTAGGGCAGAATTGCATACGCATGATGGGGAGGTACAGGAGAGAGCCTGACTCTCGGGTGAAGGTCCAGTGACCCTGCCCACACCTTCTTTCTCTGAGGGAACATCCAGCTCTGCTAGCAATGGTCTCTGGCAATCAGAAGCACCTGCTGACAAAAGTTTTGACTGTTTTGCTCAGAGGACTGGCTTCTACAACAGGGACCGAAGCCCAAAGAGTGTGAGCGTCCCCGAGTCACCCGGAAGCAGGGCTGCAGTCTTCCACCGAAATGTGCACTGAATCCTCCCTGGTGGATGATTGTGGGTGTGAGATCTTGCCTGGTCCAGCTTCTACCTGGCTGTCTCCTGCACAGATAGTGCAGGTCTGCTTCAGCCCCCTTCCGGCAAGGCTTTGTGCTCAGCCTGGTACCACTCTACAGTGAGGAAAGGAGACTCTGAGAGGTCACACAGCCTCGGCATGGCAAGGCCAGGTTCAGATCCTCGTCTGCTGTCCACACAGCTAACTGCACTGTGTTTCCGTGATGATAATGGTGTGGCCATCACCAATGAATCACAGTAGCTGTTAGCATATACCAAGTATAGGTACTAAGTGCTACAAGCACTCGGTAGATATCAACCTATGTGTCCCATTTTTGCCACAGACATGCAGGCCAGGACATTGGGGCTTTCCCAATATGCCAACTGCCTATTTTCTTATAGTTCACAGCCTGCTGATGCCCCAGAGGCCCTGTGCCATGTCAAAAGCTCTATGCCCACCTCTGGGCCACCACACTAAAGTCTCTAACAGTTGGCTCTGGACACACCAGGGTGACCAGTCCTGCCCTGTCTCACCCCAGACTCATCTCAGCTGCTCCATAATGAGCACCTCCAGAGACAAAGACTGCAGCTCCTTGTTCAGCTGGGACAAAGACATGAATAGACGCATCCCTCTCTGTTCCTTTGTAGGAAATAATTGGCTTCAATTAAGTGGGCTGGGTGGAGGAGGCATGTGGAGGCACAGGACGTGGACCGGGTGGAAATGAAGGTGTGAGTAGCCCCGTGGGAGCTGTCCTCCCCTGCCATCCAGGGACAGGGCTTCAGTCTCTCTGGGTTCTTATCTGCACGTTGGGGAGAGCAAGAGGAATATCTGGGTCTTCAAATGGCCATTGGCAAAGCCACCAGGGCACGGGCCAGTGTGCTGAGGACAGCCCCTTCTAGAACCCAATGGAACATCTCCATCTGACTGGCTCATGTTTGTTCAGGATCCTTGCAGCAGAGGGAAAAATGTTTGAACCACTAAGTAGAGCTACAATGGCTCCATCCTGGCCACAGGCTTTCCTGAACTTTCCTTGCTGTATGGGGTCTTACAGTAGGGGGCGCCCATTTTTCACAGAGGGAGGCCCATCCAAGTGGGCGGATCCGTAGTTGTTTGCCAGGTCTTGCACACCCGAGCCAGGTCTTGTGCCCCTGGAAACCCACTTCCTCCCTCTGGGCACAGGAGGTGACGGAGGTGGTGGCAGCAGCAGTCATCAACCATGGGTCTCTGGGCTGTGTGAGCTCAGATTCAGTCAGTGTCTGACTAGAGCGCTCACAAACCAGAAACGATGACCAACACATTCACAGGCTCCATCCTGAGGGTGGGGGGTGGGGAGGTAGGAGGAATAAAATAATTACCGTAGGGGCTAGAGAGATGGTTCAGTGGTTAAGAGCACTGGCTGCTCTTCTAGAGGACCTGGGTTCAATTCCCAGCACCCACATGGCAACTCACAACTGTTTGTAACTCCAGTTCCAAGGGATCGGACACCCTCACAAAGACATTCATGCGGGCAAAACACCAATGCGCATAAAATAAATAAATAAATCTTTAAAAAATAATTACTATATATAGATAAAGACAAGTTGAGAAGAAGGTGGAGGGCGTGGGGGTCTTGAGTGAAGGGTATGAGGACCACGTCATCAGGAGGAAGTTGGCACTCAGGTCAGGAGGCCCCAGTAGAGCTAAACAGACAGTCCCAAGGAGGCTTTATGTGGGGTGTGCCCTCGAGGGGAGCAAGGCACCCCTTAGGGGTTAAGAGTGAGTTGGGTGAGGGACTAGAATTGGCAATATGCAGAGGGATTGGGGATGGAGGATTCTGAGCACAGAGGCTTGTGCCTGGTTTGGGGACGTGGACTTTGAGGGTGTCAAGATGGCTTGCAAGGATGACTCTGGAAGGAGAGAAAGTGAGAGGTGTGTGGATTAGGAAGGGACTGTGAAAGAACAGGGATGGGGGCGGGGCTGGACCACATAAGGGTGGAGGGACTGTAGACCAGAGGGCCAACAGTTGGCTGAGTGCCCAGTCCCGGCTGCTGTGCACCACTGATCAGAGAGGGGCTGCAGGACTCTGGTGTCAGAATCTAAGCTGACGATGGAAGGGAACCAGGAATGGGAGAGTAGGGAGGAAGAGGTAGAAGATGGGAGGAGGTGCTGGAAGGGGAGGGAGATAAAACCTGATGAGAATAGGCTAGGACAAATGAACGGACTGCCCTCAGACAGCCTGGCTGCTCTCCACGGCCTTTGCTGTAAAGGGCAGCAGAGGACACAGGTGTGCAGGGGGAGTGGGGGTGGGGCGTTTGTGGGTTCCAATTAAGGTAGGGAAACCAGTACCTATTTATATGCTGTTAGGAAAGAGATACTGATTCTGAGGGAAGGGATGTGTGTGTGTGTGTGTGTGTGTGTGTGTGTGTGTGTGTGTGTGTTGTGTGTGTGTGTATGTGTGTATGTTTGTATATTTGATTGTGTTGTGTGTGTTGTGTGTGTGTGTGTGTGTGTTTAGACATCAGTCTAAGCAGGCCACCAGGTATGGCCCCAGGTCAGTGGGCTGAGTGTCTGGCTGAGATACTACCCAGAGAGGCAGCGGTGGGGAGGCGGACACAGTCCTGTCTCCTGCGGCTGGAGGTTGCTCATCTCTAGGGGTGGCCTGGAAGAGTTGTGGGCTCATCTTCCCTGCTCCTCATTGTTGGTGTGACTGTCCACAGCCACCAGTCCTCAGTAACTCCTCAAACAGACTGGGTTCCAGGAGTGAGATTTCTTTAGAATGTTTCTGAAGAGGGCAGGCGTGTTCTGAGTGGTCCTCGAGTTTCCAGAATCTTGCAGGTGTCTGCACCTGCTGAGCTCACTCCCCCCCCCCCCCCCCGCACCCCATCCTCCCCACAAATAGGGCCAGGGAGATTGGTGGTGGAGAAGCTCCCTCCTCTCCTTGCCCTACCTTCCAAGGCACTCAGCCAGGTGCCTGCTCCATTCCCACGCCTGCCAGAGAGTCTGGAGTCACAAAGGCGGAACACAGAACACAAGGCGTCCCGAGCCACCCGTGAACACTGCCCTCTCCGCCCCAGCAACCTCCCGCCTATCCATTCCTCGGGGGCCCAGCAGGCCGCTCCTGGAAACTAAACAGGTGTTTAATTTCATTCCCTGCAGAAGGGACACTGCAGGTCCTCTGGGAAGGTGCAATCTCCTGTTGTCACCTAGGTCACTTTCTTCCTGTCTCCACCTTGCCATTTCCCCTGTGAGTCACCTGGGCAGTGAGGAGGACAGCTGGGGGCCTGTGTGTGGGCTCCCAGCTCAGCTCCTGGCTCTCAGCAGGTACTGGAGGGACTGAAGTGGAAAGCTAGCAGAGAGAGACTCAGCTGCATCGAGCCTAGGCTGGCCCTTCCATTGCCTTTCTCTTTCCATTGTGTGTGTGTGTGTGTGTGTGTGTGTGTGTGTGTGTGTGTGTGTGTACGCGCGCACGTGCTCATGTTTCTGCATGTGTGTGGGTTCTGGGGGTGCAAATTCACTTTAACCACTGAGCCATCTTCCCTTCCAAATCCTTCCCTTTCTTCTCCGCAGTAGGCAGTTGTTTGGGTAGGGACAAAGTCGACGCAGGACTTAACATGGACTTACCCTCTCTCTCACTGCAAAACACTTAGGTGCAGGAGGCTTGGGTTGCACAGGACCCAGGTACCAGTGGCTCAAGCTGCTGTGGAAGTCAGCGCCAACCTCTCCTTAAAGGATAAAGTGGAACGTGGACAGTGGAATATTACTCAGCCTTAAAAAGGAAGAGGTTCTGATATGAGGGATGGCACCACCAGTCTTGAGAACACTACCTTTAGTGAAGTTATCCCGTCACGGAACAACTGCTGTGCCATTCCTCTTCTCTGAGGAACGAGGGCAGTCGAGGACATAGAGACAGAGACTGGAAGGGAAAGCTCTGGGGCTGAGGGAGGAGAATAGGGGATTATCCGATGACTGAGTTTGTGCTCTGGGAGACAACAAGAGCTCTGGAGATGGACAGACAGCGCTGCGGGCGGCAGAGCAGAGCAAGTGCACTTATCACCACAGAACCGGACACTTACAGATGCTCAAAGTGGCAAATCCTGTGGTAAGTGGCTTTATCACAGAGAAAAAGAGCGCAGAGGGGCAATTTGTCCCAGGGTAACAGCTGCCAGGGAGGGAGGTCTGAAGTGGAAGCCACAGGGGTGACTAAGGGGTGCACCTGCTTTATCCTGACAGGTTTCCCATGAACCATTGCAGCAAAAGGCGGTGAAAGGTCATGGTAGGTTAGCAAAACTGGGTCAGCCACTCAGCCGCTGGAAATTCCTCTGGACTGGAAGTGCGTTCAGCCTGGTCCTGGCACCTGTTGGATGGAGGTGGCAATGACTCTGTCATCAGAAGAGAAGCCCTCCCAGCCTGCCCTGGGTGCAATGCAGAGAGGTTAAATGCATACAAGCATGAAGCCACAGCTGTGCTCCTGCAGGAGCCCATCACAAAAGCCCAGGAAGCTACAGTGGGGGGCGGGAGGAAGCATCGTGGGATGCTCCCAGGAGCAGGTCTAATCACAAGGTAGAGGGAGAGGTGAATGCAAAATGGGGCGGGGGGCTTTCCTGGGTGAGGGTGCCACCTTAGCAACTGTCTGGAGTGGGATGAGTCACACGGGTCCTGAGCTTTGGACCAGGCTTGTCTGACTGAGCGGCACTGAAGAGAATTAATCGGTTCGAGCCACCAAAGCTCCACTTATGCTAGCCAGGCTTTCAGCTCCAGGAGCTGTGGATCCAGGCACTCAGCCCACGTCATTTGGGTCCGTTCTTTCCCGTCTTTCTTGTTCTGCTTCTACCCCTTTTGTTTTTATTTGAGACAGAGTCTCACAGCCCATTCTGGTCTCCATCTCACTACATAGGTGAAGCTGGCCTTGAACTCCTAGACCCCGCCTCCTTCTACCTCCTGGATGCTGGGGTTACCTGGCAGGTGCACACCAGCTCTGCTTTCTTCACTCTGCTCTGCTCTCTCCTGTTTTGCATCCCTTCTGGCTTAGCCTCCCAAGTGCCAGAATTCAGGATGCGAGCCACATGCTCTGCTCTGGCCAGGCTCTGGCCTTTCCCTAAAACAGAGTCTGTTCGCCAGGACTTCTTCCCCCAGTTGGGAGTGCTCCCTCTTTCCTAGGGATCCCAGCCAAAGGCTGAGGGCAAACTGGCCGACTACCCAGGCCCCAGCCAGGCCTGCACTCAGGCAGTAGTCTAGGCCTGGGCTGGGGACCTGAGAGTAAAGTCAAGTAGATGCTAAAGGGGGTCCAGGATGGTGCTCCCAGATGGGGGGAATGGATTTCTGGGGAGTAGGAGCACCAGGAGTCCTCCAGGTGGCCAGAGCAAAGGCCACAGATAGATCTTCTTTAGAGAACAGCTGCACCCAGCCTAGCACACTCCCTCCCCAGCCTCCATCCTGCTCCACAAAATGCACTAATTCTCACCTCCTGGTTCCTTTTCACACACATTGCCAACCACCTAGGATGCTGGGTGAAATCTGGTCCCTGCTTAGGTGCCAGAGACACATTCTGGTGGTGCTGCACCTGCCAGCTGACACCCCCGGCCCTCCCTGCTGCACTATAAGAATTCTCAGGAACTGGCGGCTGGGTGAGCGCCTTCGCTTACTTACTGGTTTTCTCTTGCTTTCTCCTCCTGCCTGCCACATCCTAGGCCATCTGGGGCAGCATGGCTGCCATGGCTACACACAGTGGCAACCTACTGGAGGTGGAGGGCAGGAAGAACTTCCTCACACAGGGGCAGAGCTGGGGAGGACATTAATGCTTGCTAAGTGAGCAAGAGGGCCTTGTCCATAATAAGCAGCTGGAGTCACTCCAAGATCCTGCTGTTAGCTTCCAGGCCTTCTCTGCGCCATGCCCATGGGCTTCTGGGTTATCTACAGGCAATGGGAGTGACTGCAGGGTGCTTCCAAATTTGCCTCTTCTGATCTAACTCTCATTCATTCATTCATTCATTCATTCATTCATATAGCTTACACAGTATCTACCAGGGCAGGGCTTGTGCTGGACTCTGAGCATAATGATGAGCCAATACAGACTTTGGGGTTAGAGAATGATATAAAACGAAGTCTGCAAATGACACAGGAGAAACCCTGACATCACCAAGGAACCCCTCTGGGAGGCAGGGAAATGAGGGTGGAGGTGGGCATTGCCTCTCAGGAGAGTAAGTATCCAACTGAGGATGCCACTGTGGAGACATGCTCCAGCCTCAGCCATAGTTAGTACGAAGGTATGGAAACAGGAATCTGGGTGGCCTCTGGAGTAGCAGGGTGCTGGGAAAACTGATAGGTGGCTTGACCTCCATCAAGAAGCAATGGACTCACTGTGAGGGATTCTGGGTAGTGTCAGGCCTGGCCTGAGTTGTCATGGCTGCTTGGGTCTGATTGACACTGTGAAATCACAGGTCAGTCAGTCTTTATATTCCAGATACAGTGGTCACTTTTTGCTTATTTGTTTGTTTTGAGACAGTGTCTCATGTAGCCCAGGTTGACCTTAGACTCCCTGTGTAGCCAAGGATGATCATGAGTTCCTGATCACCCTGCCTCTATCTCTCAAGAGCTATGATTATGGTCATGTACCACTGTATCCAGTTCACACAGTGCTAGGAATTTAACCCAGGGTTTTGTGCATGCTAGGCAAGAGCTCCACAACTAACCCATGCCTCACCCTTACCCCCACAAGCTCCACCACTCACTGAAAAAATAAGTGTGCACTCTGTACACTTTCGCTGAGAAACTACAGCCTATCTGAAATTCATCTTTGACCTGGCACCCTGGTTTAGTGTGCTTGCTGTTTGGTTGAATCAGCTGCCTCAGGGCCCTTTCTTCCCTTCCCTGTTTAAAGATAACGCTTCCTGCTCCCTGTCCCTGACCAGCCCTGGGAGGCTTACTGCTCCCCACCAAACCTCCAGTTGGACTTTCTTGGACCTCAATTTCCCAAGGCTGGCCCACTGGACACCAGGAAACATTCTTGCTTAAAGCTTTAATGGCCTGCAGGCTCCTGGATTGTCTTTGTCTTTGCTCCATTTGCTGCTACAGAGCCATTTGGGAGGCTCAGCCTGTGACTCAAATGCCCTGGGGATCCCAGTCTCCCTACCACAGCTCTGGCTCTCTCTCACCTCTGCTGCTCAAGTCACACACGCCAGGCTGGGCCCCTGCTGCTGGTCACCAGGAAGCAGAGTGGGAATGGGGGGGGAGCGCTTATTTAATGGGAACTTGCTGAGAAAGAGGAAGGGAGATAGCAATATAATTGTGTGATAATAGTTACTCACCATGAGTCTTTTTTCAGCACCTACTCTGTGTGTGTGTGTGTGTGTGTGTGTGTGTGTGTGTGTGTGTGTGTGTGTGCCAGAAACCACTTTCAGCTGTGTAGTCTGTCCATAGTCATGGACACAGGGCATCTTCTCCCTAGCAACTCCTAGTAACCCCGGTGTCCTCTGGGGGAGAGACAACAATAGCTGGACCATCACCGTGAAAACAGCCAGATACCTATGGAAGTTCGTATCTCAAACCTACAAAAGGAAGTAAATCGTAAAACCCAGGTTCTCCATCACAGTGACCACACATCAAGGGCTCAGTGGCAGTAGGTGGCTGGTGACTGTGGTCACAGAGCATGTCCAGACAGCACTGCTGGTATAAGGCTGACAGGTAGCAACAGGTGGGCACTTGGAGATCGGTGAGAAGGGGAAGGGGCTGGGGTGCTATTTGGACAAAAGAGTCAGTGAGGAGGGGGATTGAACAGTGAGGGCGTGTGGAAAGAAGTGCTCCCCAGGAGGAAATGTGGAGAAAGACTACTCCAGGCAGAGGAAGCTGCAGCTAGCACACACAAAGGCCCTGAGGGGCCAACAAGGCTGCTCTCCTGGAGAAGGAAGCAAGTAAGAGGGTAGGCTGGCCTGGAGAAACAGGATAAAAATAAGACACAGCATGTGACAGAGGACGAGGACATTTGGTGCCTTGACCAGCCTGAGGAAGACTCAGGGTGTGACAGAAAAGTCTCAGGTAGGAGCCAAATTGCAAGAGAAGGGTTTGATTTTCAGGTTGGGGGAATAATCTAGATGCTGGGTAGAAGGCTGGCGGGGGGATGCTATGCCAGCTGGTTTTCACCAGGGTGAGTGGCAGAGGCCAGCCAGGACTGTGCACACTCTGGCTTGTGATGGGTGGAGGAGCCCATCACACGAACATCCACCAGCTCTGGAGGTGATCACAGCACTTCTAAAGTTGGGGAACCCAGGACCCCTGGCCTTCCCCCACTACAACCTTCAGGCTGTGTGCTTTTCATTCTGTACTGAGCTTGGATGTCACTCAAAGCCTGCCATAGCCTCCCGGGTCAGGTGACCTTGGCCCCACCTGAAACCCTATTCATCACGCTTCATCCTCCAGCCTCAGCCTCAGGGAGGGTGACTCTGTGTGGGCTGACTGTCTTTTCCATTTTCCACAGGGGTTTGGACTGTATTCACAGGACAGCAAACCTGCCTGGCTGCATGCCTGCCTGGCCACCTCCAGTCACACCATTTATGGCCCAGGAGTGTGTAAGGAGTTTCTGCCCTAGAGGAAACCTTTCTGGTGGGGTGGAGCCTGGGATCAATGGCCCTTCTGGCTTCCCCAGGCTCTGCTTGGAAGCTGCTGCAGTCCCCAGGCCTTCAGCCCCATCCCCATCACACTGCTGGGCCTGAGTCAAGTTCAGTAAGCCCCTATTCTTGAGCAAAGGAATTTTAGGTTCAGTGAGAAACTATTTTTAAAAAGCAAGGAGAGTGACTAAGGAGGACCCTAGACATTGACTTCTTGCCCCCACACATGCACATACATGAACACACAAACAAATAAAATACATAAAAAAGAGATACAGATGCTGTGGGATGGTCTGTATGTCAAATTGCTCTGATTGGTCAATAAATAAAACACTGATTGGCCAGTGGCTAGGCAGGAAGTATAGGCGGGACTAACAGAGAGGAGAAAAGAAAGAACAGGAAGGTGGGGGGGGGGGTCGGGTCACTGCCAGCCGCCACCATGACAAGCAGCATGTGAAGATGCCGGTAAGCCACAAGCCACATGGCAAGGTATAGATTTATGGAAATGGATTAATTTAAGCTATAAGAACAGTTAGCAAGAAGCCTGCCACGGCCATACAGTTTGTAAGCAATATAAGTCTCTGTGTTTACTTGGTCGGGTCTGAGCGGCTGTGGGACTGGCAGGTGACAGAGATTTGTCCTGACTGTGGGCAAGGCAGGAAAACTCTAGTTACATACAGATAAAAGCAGGAAGACAGACTAAATCTGGGTGGGCTCCCTTCCTCTTCTTACAGGAACACCAATCCAGCAGGCCTCCCTCATGTAACTCATCCAACCCCACCACCTCCCGAAGGCCCTGCCCTCTAGTGTCAACATCTGTGTGGGGCTTCATGGAGTGAGTTAGAGTGCCACAGACCTACCGTCTACAGCAGAATTGTTTCCAGTGCTCATGGACTAAGCCATGGCTCCACCCCTTCCTTCCTACTGGAGGAAGGCTCTAGAATTGCCTGGGGACTGGTTTTGATGATTTCACAGAAGGATACCATCCATAAGGGCAGATGAAGCCCCTGAGGCCTCTGGGATCCTTCTGCAGACCTGGCTCCACTCTTTCCTGATGCTCACTGTTTGTAGCAGGATGACCATGTCCAGCCTGGTAGGAGTAAGCAAGGGTCTCATACATGACAGTCCTCCCCAACGTGGACCTGATTGTCCTACAGAGAATGCTGTGGTAGTCAAGGCCTTTTCACCCTGGGATTTATTAAAGACAGGGTCTCATGTAGCCCGGGCTGGCCTCAAACTCATTATGTAGCTGAGGATGACCTTGAACTCCTGTTCCTCAGTCCTGGGATATAAGCTTGTGCCACCATGGCCAGTGAATGTGGTGCTGGGGATGGAACCCAGGCTTTGCATGTGCTAGGGAAGCACTCTACCAGCTAAGCTGGGGCCCCAGCACTCACTCCGCGCTTGTAGACTTGACTCTTCAGAGGAGCATTTCCTGAATTCTCTCACTCAGAAGAGGACCGTCTTTGAGTGTTTCGGCACCTGCATCGGGCAACTGCTATAGGGTTTGGCAGGCCCCACCTGTCCCAGATGGACAGACTGCCTCTGCCAGATGGGGGTTTCCCTGAGTCTAGCCCCACTGCCTGGGGAGACTCTGCTCCCTCCCTTGCCTGCTCTGGGGAGAAGGCATGAGTCAGTGTCTTGGGCTGCCAGCTCCAGGGTGATAGGAAGGATGTGTGTGGCAAGAGGGCACTGTAGCTTTCCTAGCTTAAAGAGTGACTGCCAGCTCCAGGGCAGAGCCAACTAAGGTGAGGCATTTGCAGAGGGGCGATGCTGGTTGTTGAAGTCTGGGTTGAGGGGTGGGGTGGGGAGGGGGCTGGCTCGGTCAGTAAAGTGTTTGCTGTGCAAGAAAGAGGACCTGAGTTTGGATCCCAACATCTACATAAAAAGGAAGGTGCAGTTTGGTTCCTGTAATCTAATTCCTGGTAGACAGAGGGATCCCTGCGGCTGGCTAGTCGGCCAGCCTAGCTAAAACGATGAGCTCCAGGTTCAGTGAGAGACCCTGCCTCAAAGACAGGGTGGAGTGCAATACAAGGAGGCACTCAATGCTGGTTTCTGCACACTCGTGTACACACACACACACACACACACACACACACACACACACACACGCACACACACACACACATCTGTACACACGCAAACACAAATCACACCTCTGCAATTCTCCTGTAGGGCAGGTTGAGGCTGCTCCTCTAGGCTGCAGAGTGCTCCTACCACCATCACTGGCCCAGCCTGAGGTGGAATAGGAAAGACAGAGAAGTTGTGGGAACTTGGAAGGGAAGGAGCCACCCACCCCACAGTCTGACTGAAGTCTTTCCAGATGAGAGTCAAGAGTCTTAACACAGTCAAGGCCCGGAAGATGCCAACAGAGAGAAGAGATTCCTTTTCTCTAGCACAGTTTCCAGCAGGAACACATTGAGCCCTGCTTAAGGTCTGAGAGTGCACGACCTTTCCCCCTTCCCAGTGGAAAACCTATTTTCCAAAAGTCTCATCAGAAATCCCCCTTAGAGTAAAAGGGCATGCCTAACCTGCCTGTGCAGCCTGCAGCTCCTGGTTCCATCTTATCAGAATGGGATCCTGTCCAAGGACTCTCCAGGGCCATTCTACAATCCCAATTTATCTAAAAGAGGAACACAGCTTCTCAGCAACGCTTTGAGGTGTTGCTCCGGAGGCACCGAACAGTACGTATGTGGCGCTACGGCATGTGTGAGCGGCTGCTCTCGGCAAACCCCCACTCTTGGGTACGCCTTGCTTCCTTTAGGTCACCTCTCTCTCAACTCTCAGGCCTGGAATCGATGTTAAAACATCTTTTTCTAACCCCCAGCCAAGCCCCACACTGGCCTGGACTGAAACCCTGTCTATTGTGGCCGAGGATGGGTGCTGATCTGAGTCGACATCTCTAAAAGATCTAAGGAGCCCCTCAGGCTCCTGCAGGAGACAGCATGGCACTGTGACTTTGTCCCTGCTGCCACTGACAGGGCCACCAGTTCTGACTGCTCCAACAGCTGAGCTTATGAAGAACACAGAACAAAGACAGGGAAGGGAAAAGGCGGGGCTGGAGAGATGGCTCAGCCTTTTAGGAGTGCTTGTTGCTTGCAGAGGATCCTGGTTCTGTTTCCAGCACCCATAAGGCAGCTCACAACCACCTGCAACTCCACTTCCAGGAAACCAACACCCTCCCTCTTCCAGATTCCACAGGGACTGCATGGCCACAGTACATATCCACACACAGGCAAAACACCCATACATGTAAAATATAAATAAATAAATTTAAGAGAGGTGGGGCAAAGGCATGTTGGGGAAGGTCTTGTCCTCTCTTCCTGGACCTCATCATCCCTCATCCTGTCTGTTTGGGGGCGTGGCTGGTGACCTCACCTTAGAGAGGGGCTGGTGGTGGCATATTCAGATGTGTTCTTTCTAAGCATCCCTTAGCCCAGTAGCCCTGTCATTCAGGGAACTGCTCCCATCTACAGCCAAATCACCCCCAAGCTGTCCCTGCCCTGCTGGGCCCCAGCTTGCTGCCTGCTTACTTGGATTCTGGGGAAAAGTGGGCTCGGCAACTTCTCTCCTGCCGGGAACCACAGTCTGGCTAAGGCTCACAGGGACTAGCGTCCACTTGTTCCCAATCTGGCTATGCTGAGCCTCTGCTGACCAAGTTGCATAGCCAGTTTAAGGATAGCCTGGGCTACCTGAGAAAGAAGGAAGGGTGGGGGCGGAAGGAAGGAAGGAAGGAAGGAAGGAAGGAAGGAAGGAAGGAAGGAAGGAAATAGAAAGAGAGATTGAGACGTGGGGTGCAGTGAACCTGCACCCCCAAGTATGGTGATATATTGTGTCCCCCAATATATTGTGCACCCTAATAAGCTTATCTGGGGTCAGAGGACAGAACAGCCACTAGATACAGAGGCCAGAAAATGGTGGCACACATGCCTTTAATCCTATCACTTGGGAGGCAGAGATCCATCTAGATCTCTGTGAGTTCAAAGCCATACTGGCAACAGCCAGGCCTTTAATCCCAGGAAGTGATGGCAGGAAGCAGAAAGGTATATAAGGTGTGAGGAGTAGGAACTAAAGCTGGTTAAGCTTTCAGGCTTTTGAGAAGCAGTTCAGCTGAGATTCATTCTGGATGAGGACTCAGAGGCTTCCAGTCTGAGGAAACAGGATCAGCTGAGGAATTGGCGAGGTGAGGTGACTCAGGCTTGTTCTGTTTCTCTGATCTTCCAGCATTCACCCGAGTAACTGGCCCTGGGTTTGTTTTTATTAATAAGACCTTTTAAGATTCATGCTACACCCAAGATCATGCCCATGGGAGTTCTGGTCCTTGGGTTCTTCTCATGCTCTCTGACAGTCATTCATTAAACACTCACTAAGAACACACTGGGTCCTGACTTGATTTCAGCAACCCTGGGCTCCAGACACGGGTCCTAGATGGTTTGACAAGGACCTTTGCAGCTACCACATGACCCCTTTGCCCCTTCCTGCCTCTCCCATGAAGTGGAAATACTGGGCCCTGGATTTGCCAGCCTGTCTCCCAGATCCCATCACTATAGTATGTACCTGCTAATGTGGGGGATGGGAGAAAGCATGGTGGGCAGTAAAGTGGTCCTTCCAGGGAGAGTTCCAACTCCCTCTTCATGGGCTATCTACTGTCCTTTCTTCCGTGTTCTGCTAGGACCCTGGCTGGATTGACAGGCTATATGGAGAGAGAAGGGTCTAGTATCATGTCTACCCCAGGACCTGCAGACCCTCCTGCTCTATACACAAGCCAGACCCTTGAAGGCTCGGCTAGCCACCTACGCAATTCACAAACAAGTCCTGGGTGTTATAAACTGCCAAGAGTCGGGCTGTTCTGGTGTGCAGTGGACTCTCCACAATTCTGCATCACCTCCTAGCTTCTTATAGTGGATTAGCTCCCCACCCCACCCTCCACCCCCGTGCTCAGCTAGTGACTGGAGGAGAGAGGAACCCTGGGAAGTCTGCAGACACAGGAGCAGGAGGACCTGAAGCCCGCAGGCCAGTCCTCCGAACTAACACCAGAACTCACACGGCAGGACAGCATCAAACACCGCTCGGGGGTTTCCACCGGAGGAGCGCACTTGTAAACGGGGCAATTTCACAGCACTCTGCTGATGTCCAACCCACTGGCACTGCTGAGACCTGAGCTAGAAAACAGTCATTTCCCTCGCCAAATTGCCACCGCTGAACTTCCTGCCGTGCTGGGCTCCGGCGATGGAAATTAATTCGCTAGATGAAAATCTGGCAGAGAAGAAGGAAAATGGGCATGCTGGGCTGGGGATGGCTCTGAGCAGGAGTTCAGAGAGGCAGCCTCAACGGATTCTGTGCTGGGATGCAAGCAGACAGGCGCCAGGTTTCACAGGCACCCAAACAAAGCATCTCTAAACCTCCTCTCCCCTGCCTCCCTTCCTGTGTGTGTGTGTGTGTGTGTGTGTGTGTGTGTGTGTGTGTCTGTGTGTGTGTCTGTGTGTGTGTGTGTCTGTGTGTGTGTGTGTCTGTGTGTGTGTGTGTGTGTGTGTGTGTGTGTCTGTGTGTGTGTGTGTGTGTGTGTGTCTGTGTGTGTGTGTGTGTGTGTCTGTGTGTGTGTGTGTGTGTCTGTGTGTGTGTGTGTGTCTGTGTGTGTGTGTGTGTCTGTGTGTGTGTGTGTGTGTCTGTGTGTGTGTGTGTGTGTGTCTGTGTGTGTGTGTGTGTCTGTGTGTGTGTGTGTCTGTGTGTCTGTGTGTGTGTGTGTCTGTGTGTGTGTGTGTGTGTGTGTGTGTGTGTCTGTGTGTGTGTGTGTGTGTGTCTGTGTGTGTGTGTGTGTGTGTCTGTGTGTGTCTGTGTGTGTCTGTGTGTGTGTGTGTCTGTGTGTGTGTGTGTGTGTGTGTGTGTGTGTGTGTGTCTGTCTGTCTGTCTGTGTCTGTGTCTGTGTCTGTGTGTGTGTGTGTGTGTGTGTGTGTGTCTGTGTCTGTGTCTGTGTCTGTCTGTCCATATCTCTCTTTCCCTGTGTCTCTCTCTGTTTCTGTTTCTCTCTGTGTGTCCCTGTCTGTCTGTCTCTCTCTGGTTCCTGTCATCTAGACAGCTCAGAGGTGCTAAGCCCGCACAGCTCAATGAGATCCAGACACCTGCTTCCCCAAAAAGTTCCTCCATGGAGCGGAGGCTGTGGCCCAAGCTGGGACCCACACTAGGAACCACTGGTCTGAAATTTAAACTCTTAGAACAGTACAATTTTTTTTTTCATCTTACATTATGTGATAGGGTGGTTATGTAGCCCTTAAAAAATGTCAGTAGTTGCTTGGAGCTGCAGAGTCTCTCCTTAGATGACTTTACCTTATTGTGTTGTCCTCCTCCTCCTCCTCCTCCTCCTCCTCCTCCTCCTCCTCCTCCTCCTCTTCATTATGCCTGAGGTCTCATGGTCACAGGATGGCTGCTACAGCTCCAGACCTCATGTGTATGCTAAGAAAGCAAGGGCCTTTTGGAACCTCATCTCCAAAATCCATAAAATCTCACATCTGCCAGTTTTGACTGGTGGGATGAGTCTTGGGCCTGCTGAGATCAAAAGAGATGGAAAACTAGATCGCTGCTAGATGGGGGACTTTATTTGTTTTTATTTTATGTGTATTGGTGTTTTGCCATGGGTCTCAGGATCTCCTGAAACTGGAATTACTGACTGTTGTGAGGTGTCATGTGGGTGCTGGGAATTGAATCCAGGTCCTCTGGAAGAGCAGTCAGTGCTCTTAACCACTGAGCCATCTCTCCCTCCCCATTGTGTTTTTTTTTTCTTTAATTTATTTGTTTTTATTTTATGCTAAATGGGAGACTTAATAGAGCCACAAAGCCAACAGGTGCATGAAATGGCATGGGAGAAATTAGTCACTAAACATTCTACTAGGGACTAAGGATGTAGCTCAGTTGATAGCATCTGCCCTAGGCTTGATCTCTTGTATTACATAAGCAGGGTATGGTGGTGCATGCCTGTAATCCAAGCACTCAAAGGTGGAGACAGGAGGATCAGAAGTTCAAGGTCACGAAAGTGGGGGAAAAATGTGTTTGCAACAGCCAGAGGCCATCCCCTGGGTCAACAGGAGACTTGCTCCCTGTCTGGTCTAGGGGACATTGGCAGCTAGAGTTCATAGATGCTTGTGCTTGTCATGGCAAAAAAGCCAGTGCAAACTGTTTAGAACAGCCAGAGGCAGGTCAGGGCTTCCTGGAGTCAGACTACGCATTGGCCGGGGGCACCTGGGGTTGTAGGGTAGCTTCCTCTCAGTATCCATGCAATTCCTGATGCAGCCAGGCTGGTTCATGTGCAGCCCTATAGCTGCAGCCATTTAGCTCAACTCCCTTCTTCAGGCAGCTGGGACACAGGGCAGTGTCTCACAGCTGTCAATCAGGGAGTCAAAGTGCCCTAGCACCCCTACGGCTTATTTAAGAGAAAAGTAAAAAAGTTAAAATGAGTGCTACAGTAAAGGTGTATGGTTAAACTTTAACAACGCCGCCACAGGGTTTAATAGCTCTTTGTTCTCAGCTATACCCGTGGGAACAGTTGGGGCACTTTATGTTCTTATTAGGGACCTCACAAAAAGTCTGAGGGACTCAGTCTGACCTCTTGTACCCCTCTGCCTTTGCACTATGTGGGGACACAGCCACAGGTGCCACATTGTGGACACTGAGTTGCTGGCTCTGAAATTTTGCACTTTCAACTTTCAGAACTTGGAGGAAAAAACAAAACAAAAACCCAAATCAACAGCAATAAGAAAACCTTCTGCTTCTTATAAATTACCTAGTGTAAAGCATTTTGTTACAGTTACTTAAATAGACTAAGAAATTCAACCTAATGTTTTAATTTTGTGTTGTGCTTCGTTTTGGTTTCCT